>NC_053163.1:168615458-168914370 GCF_016835505.1 Polypterus senegalus
TTACTTGTGTTTCTGAATGGGTGAGTAGTAATTTTCTCAAACTAAATAAAGAGAAAACAGAAATATTCGTGATTGGAAATAATGGATATAATGAGGTTATTAGAAATAAACTTAATGCATTAGGATTAAAAGTCAAAACAGAGGTAAGGAATTTAGGGGTAACTATTGACTCTGACTTGAATTTTAAATCACATATTAATCAGATTACTAGGACAGCATTTTTCCACTTAAGAAACATAACAAACGTTAGACATCTTATAACACTGCAAGATGCCGAGGACTTAATCCACACTTTTGTTTTCAGTCGACTAGATTACTGTAACGCACTCCTCTCAGGACCACCAAAAAAGACATCAATCGATTGCGACGAGTGCAGAATGCAGCTGCTAGAATCCTAACTGGGGAAAGAAAATCTGAGCACATCACGCCAGTCCTAGCGTCACTACACTGGTTACCTGTGTCGTTTAGAATTGACTTTAATAAAAATACTACTTATGGTTTACAAAGCCTTCAATAATCTGCTCCATCTTATATTTCGGAGTGTCTGACACCTTACACTCCAAATCGTAACCTTAGATCTTCAAATGAGGGTCTGCTTAGAATTCCAAGAGCTAAACTTAAAAGAAGTGGTGAGGTAGACGGCCTTCTACTGTTATGTACCTAAAATCTGGAATATGAGTTTACCGATAGAAGTTCGCCAGGCTGATACGGTGGAGCACTTTAAAGAACTGCTAAAAACTCATTACTTTAACATGGCTTTCTCATAACTTAATTTTATGCTCTGATGCTCTGTATATTCAATTATTTATCATTATCATTCCCGGTGGCTCCACAATCCGTACTAACCCCTACTCTCTCTGCTGTTCTTTTTCCTGTTTTCTGGGGTGGCGACCCGCACCACCACCACCTGATCAAAGCACCGTGATGTTCCTACATCGATGGATTAAAGGCCAGACATTCACATGACCGTCATCATCAAGTCCTTCCATGAGAATCCTAAATACCATGAGGGCTGATTGAGGTCATTTATTTTAGGTAGAATGCCCAGACGGGGCTGGGTGGTCTCGTGGCCTTGGTACCCCTGCAGATTTTATTTTTTTTCTCCAGCCATCTGGAGTTTTTTTTCTTTATTTGTTTCTTCTGTCCTCACTTACTTTTTTTCTACATTAGTGTTACCTTATTCTAATTTTTATTTATTTTGTTTTTTTTTCTCTTTCTTCATCATGTAAGGCACTTTGAGCTGCATAATGTGTATGAAAATCTAAATATATGTTGTTGTTGTGCATAATCCATACACTCCAAAGACCGTCACGGTACGGAAAAGGTAGCGGCACCCTCAGTGGTAACCCTGGGGTACAGTGTTTCGTTAGAAGTGGAGGACCTGGAGGTTAATACAAGGCATGAACAGTGAATTTCTTATATGCACGACCGACCAACATGAAACACCTCCAGCGCGATAATAAACATGACGGTATTAACATACGCAATTCATGATGAAAAGCACATTTTCAGTTTAGACTGTTTCAAGTCCCCACTGTCACATAAAATTGGTAGTATTAGCGATGAAAAGGACCCTCAGCCAGTGTGAAGTATTCCATTTGCAATCTTCTGTGGCTATGGGTGCAGGATAAATGAAAAATAAACGTCAACTAAATGCGTTACATTGAGCGGAAGGTTTGAAGCAGGTCTTCACTGCAGATTTTCGTCGTCACAAACGTGTGCACCAGGATTGTCAGGACGCCACCGGCTGACAGGCTGCTGACATGGGCTCCTGCCTTCCCCACAGATCTGAGCAATGGCCAGGAGGGGCCGGCTAGCCCCGCCCCCAAAGGGGCAGTGTCGGTCCCGCCCTCATCAGGCTGGAGCCCATAAAACCGGGCAGGGTGGTGTTCTACAAGAAGACACGTGACCAAGACGATACATGTTAATTTATGGTCGTTCTTTGATGTTTCCTTTTGTAAAATTATCTACTAAAAGGGGATCTACTGCCGTGGCACCCCAACTAGTCCAACTAACACTCCACACTGGGTCTGTGATTCTGAAGAACAGGAAATCTTCCTATTATAAACTCTAATGGCTACAAAATGACAAAGAATGGCTCTCTAGCACCTAAACCCTGATTGAACTATACAGAATTAAAATGATGGAAGGGAACGGAGAACAATATCAGCGGACGCAAACGAAGGGATGGGGGAACAAACTGAAATGGATGACCTATTTCCACCCTGCCTAATCCGATTCGGGATCATGTAACCCATCCCTATGGTACAGAGGCAGGAAACGGCCCAGGCCGGAGTGCCACTCCACTGCAGTGCCCACCTATGCTCGCGTTTGCACTGGGTCCAATTTAGAATCACCAGTTAATGTAACCGGAACATCGTTGGGAATTCAGGGAAAACTGAGATACATGAATAACATGGGTATGACAAGGGGGTTCTCCGAAATGCAGACATCAGCAGCTCCTATGCCACTCTCATTGGTAGTAGACCACTTTGTGACTTCTGTAGTTGTTACCCACAGATGATGCCATTTTAATACAGGAGAGGTAGGGAATGGGTGGGGGAGATCTGATATACATGAATGAAAAGCACTGCAGACAAGGAGCACGACGTGCAAAATGCTCACGAAACAAGGGGGTTCTCCGAAATGCAGACATCAGCAGCTCCCATGCCGCTATCTTTGGTAGCAGACCATTGTAATTGTTTCCCACAGATGATGCCATTTTAACAGAAAGGATTCTGGTATTTGCCATCAATCTGCTTGACCCAAGGGGTTCCATTAGTTTGCAATCCCGAACAGTAAAATCCCCTCTTTGTGTTTAGCACATCCTCGGCAGGTAAAGGCATTCGGAAGATGGTAAATGAGAGCGGTGTTGGGCTCAGCTTTGCAAGAACGCCTTGTGTACGTTGCACCTAATTCAACTAATTGGGTTTCCTAAAAATCTAATTAAAAGCCCATTAAGGCGTACGTGTCGTTGAGCGAATGCTTGCCAATATCCTCTAATTGAATCAGACTCTGATCAACTCACGTCGTCTGCATATTTAATTTTTGCATCTTCGCATATTCTAGCTTTAGCGAGAGAAGCCACATTCCTCGTGCTGAACACTGAGCTTTCATGGACGCACAACATGGAATGTAAGCGGCAAAACACCGAGCAAAAGCAGCAGCCCGCAGGTTCATATGCGGGTAACTAGCACCATTTTTAAAGCTAAGGACCTGGTGATTCAGGTAAAAAATTAAAACACCAAATTCAGAAGAAGTTAATATACGACGGGTATACGTGTCTCAATGATTTTTTTTACAAGATTGTGGGTCTTATCCAGCTGATGATGTATTTGATGAAACGTGAATGGAGAACGAGTTTGAGAGTGAAAAATCAGGGTGATCTGGAAATGGAGCACAAAACATAAATGTACTTGTGATCCCCGACATTTTCTCAAGACTCCACAATTAAATGTCCCTGCGCCCACCTTTGAGTGTCTGAAATGGCCTCGACTAAAGCCCCCTAAAGCAGAGTTTTCCACCTGCTGGGTTGCGACCCACTTTTGGGTTGCAAGTTGCTACAGTTTATAATGGAAGTAGGGGGTTACGGTTCATCATAAAGTCAGTCGCGATTCAACAAAGGGGGACCAAACCCCCCGCCTCCGATCTGACAATTACACTCAAGTAAACCTGGAAGGACCAAACACTCTCACAATCGCACTTGATTCACCAAGGAGGACCCTAACACACTGTGACGATCGATTCACTGAGGGGGGAAAACTCCGACAATCACTTTTGATTTATCAAAGGGGCTCAAATCCCCACCAATTACACTTCACTCACTGGGGCGGGAGCAAACCCCTCCCCCCATTCCGATGATTACACTCAATTCATTAAGACAGAAACCCCCCTCTGACATTCAGATGATCTCGCTAGACTCACCAAAATGGATCAAACCCCTCCCCCACTCTGATGATTGGACTTGATTGACCGAGGGGGACCAAAAAGACCATCTCTGGCGATCATACTCGATTCACCAAGGGGGATCAAATTTCCATCCCTGCTCTCACAATCGCGTTTGTTTCACCGAGGAGGACCTCCATGTACAATGATGATCCAAAGCAAAGCTATGACAGTCACGTTTCATTTATCAAGGGTGCCCAAACCCCTTATCTCGCCGATCTGACCATCATATTTCATTCACCAAAGAGGATCAAACCCCTCCCCAGCTCTGATGATTTGGGCTTGGTTGACCAAGGTGGACCAAGGCCCCCAAGGATCTGACGATCCATAATTGATACACCAAGGGGGAATCAAACTCCCATCTCTGCTCTCACAATCACGTTTGATTCACCGAGGAGGACCTCCATATACATTGATGGTCCAAAGCAAAGCTATGACAAGGGGGTCTAAACCCCCTCGCTGATCATACTTCATTCACCAAGGGTGATCAAACCCCCATTTCTACTCTCACAATCGCATTTAATTCACCAAGGAGGACCTCCACACACTATGATGATCCTGCTTGATTCACCCAAGGAGCAAATCTATGACAATCACGTTTCATTTATCAAACCAACCCCCTCTCCTGCCGATCTGACCATCATACTTCATTCACCAAGGGGGACCAAACCCCCATCCCTTTGCTCTGACGATCATACTTGACTCACCAAGGAGGACCTCCGTATACTATGACGGTCCCACTTGATTCACAGAGGGGTAACGCTCTGATAATCGAGCTTGAATTACCAAGGGAGACCATACTCCTCTCCCACACTTTGACAATCACGTTTCATTCACCAAGGAAGACCCCCACACACTGTGAAGATCCTGCTCCATTCAACAAGGGGAGGAAAGCTCTGACGATCGAACTTGATTTACCAAGGGGGAAGGGACCTCCCTTAGTTCATGACACCAAAAACTAAAACTAGATCACGGACAGACATTTGATTCCAGACCCCAGCAAGGGGCAGCACTTGAAGGCTCACACAGGAGCAGAAGAACAACCAGCAACACAGCGCCTCACCTTTGAAAAGTTCAAATCTGCACCCTGCACTACATAAAACAGCCCCTGAGCATTGTGGGACTTGCTTTGAGTGCTCAGCAATGGTAGAAACCAATGGGTTAAAGTGCTCTTGAAGATTCTTCTCTGTATGCACGTACATTATTAATTTCTCTCTTCATTTCCTCATAAACATAAAGTTCATCTCTGCAATATGAGCTCTGAAAGCTCTCCTGTATTCAGAACCTGGCTCTTAAGGCCGAGCAGAGCCTGCAATGGCCGTTTTCTGTTTGCACAGGACGCACCTCATGAAGCCGAGACGACTGCTCGTGTTTGCCCAAGCTCTCTTTTCTCAGTGCGCTGCGTTTATCTCACATTTCTATCTCTCCTTCTCCTTTATTTGCTGTCTATTTAAAACTAAACAACATTTATTAAAGGATCTACTGAAAAGTGAAAGATCTGAACATTCACCTCAAAAAGCAGCTTTATGACAAAGGAGGAACACATCTGGGCCAAAAACATTATGGATAATCCAAACGGAATTGTGTCATCTGTGATTATTCTAACATGAAAAAAGTTTGGTCGTTAAGAATAAGTTTGCCTTAAATGACTAAACCTATCTGGGAATTCAGTTCAAAAATCAGGAATAATAATGAAGGAAGACCTCTCTGTGGCACAAACATTCCAGCTGATGTTTCAAAAATGATTTGCTCAAATCGGTTATGGACTAAATTATGTACAAGCTTCACTCTGGAATGATTCCAATAAGTAATGACTGGATCAGTTTAGTACTCCAGTGTGCCGAGTCTTCTTTGGTAGCTTCAACTCAGCTCTACGAGGACTCTTCTCCAGTAACTTCACTTCAGCTCTATCTTCTACGGTAGCTTCTCTTCATATACAGATTGACTCTTCAGTAGGTTCACCTCCAGTCTAGGGCGACTCTCCTTTGCTCTAGGTTGACTCTTTCATTGTACCTTCACTTTATTTACAGGTTGACTCTTCAGTAGCTACACCTCAACTCTAGGCTGACTCTACGCCAGTAGCTTCACATCAGCTCTAGTTAGACTCTTCTCTGGTACTTTCACCTCTGCCCTAGGTTGACTCTTTTCTGGTAACTTCATCCCAGCTGTAGGTTGATTCTTCTCTGGTAGCTTCACTTCAAATCTAGTTAGACTGTTCTCCAGTAGCTTCATCTCCACTCTAGTTAGACTCTTCTCTGGTACCTCCACTCTAGGTTGACTCTTTTCTGGCAACTTCACCTCCACTCTGGGTCAACTCTTTTCTGGTAACTTGACTTCAAATCGAGTTAGACTCTTCTCCGGTAGCTTCATCTGTGCTCTAGTTAGACTCTTCTCTGGTACCTCCACTCTAGGTTGACTCTTTTCTGGCAACTTCACCTCCACTCTGGGTCAACTCTTTTCTGGTAACTTCACTTCAAATCGAGTTAGACTCTTCTCCGGTAGCTTCATCTGTGCTCTAGTTAAGACTCATCTTGGGTAACTTCACCTTCACTCTGGGTCGGCTCTCTTTTGGTAACTTCAACCCAGCACTAGGTTGATTCTTCTCTGATAGCTTCACTTCAACTCTAGTTAAGACTCTTCTCTAGTAACTTCATGGCCGCTCTAGTTAGACTCTTCTTTGGTAGCATTATCTCCGCTCTAGTTAAGACTCTTCTCTGGTAGCTTCATCTCCGCTCTAGTTAAGACTCTTCTCTGGTACCTTCATCTCCGCTCTAGTTAAGACTCTTCTCTGGTACCTTCACCTCTGCTCTAAGGTTGACTCTTCTCTGGTACTTTCACCTCTGCTCTAGGGTTGACTCTCTTCTGGTTAATTCACCCCCGTTCTTGATCAACTCTTTTCTGGTAACGCCCACCCAGCACTAGGTTGATTCTTCTCTGATAGCTTCACTTCAACTCTAGTTAAGACTCTTCTCTAGTAGCTTCACTTCAACTCTAGTTAAGACTCTTCTCTAGTAGCTTCATCTACACTCTAGTTAAGACTCTTCTCTGGTACTTTCACCTCTGCTCTAGGGTTGACTCTTTTCTGGTAAATTCACCCCCATTCTGGATCAACTCTTTTCTGGTAACGTCCACCCAGCTCTAGGTTGATTCTACTCTGATAGCTTCAATTCAACTGTATTTAGACTCTTCTCTGGTAGCTTCATTTCTGTTTTAGTTAGACTCATCTTGGGTAACTTCACCTCCACTCTAGGTTGACTCTTTTCTGGTAACTTCACCTCAGGTCTACGTTGATTCTTCTCTGGCAGCCTTACCTCAGCTCAAGGTCGACTCTTCTTTTCCTCAGCGTGGGAGAACTTGTTATCTTCGTCTCAAACACCCCAGCTGCATTCTAAGAAAGAGTTTGCTTCTTGTTCAGAGCAAACATCTAATGTTATCGTACGAGTGTCATCCTGTTTTATTTGCCAGGATTCTCATTGACGCGCTACTACTGTATTATCAGGTGGAAAGGGTGCAACAAAACTCCTTCATACACGACCAACGTGCAACACATCCCCACGTGTTGGCGCCACAAGAAACAAAAATGTAGTTGACAGAACTTTAGTAAAATGAACACAAAGCACAAATCCCCTTACCTGATGTGCTCTTTGTGCTCAGGGTTCCTGTAATAATAAAATTATCAAAGACGGAAGGTGCCCCACTATTTTAGAGGTGAAATGTGTGTGTGCAGACAAACAAACCACTTATAACAGGGGTCACCAGCTCCCGTCCTGGAGGACCACCGTGCCTGCAGGTTTTCATTCTAACCCTTTTCTTAATGAGTGTCCAGTATTTGCTGCTAATTAACTTCTTTTGAACTCATTTTAATTGATTTGCTCTTGAAGACTCAGACCCCTTAATTGTTTCTTTTTCCTTAATTAGCAGCCAAACAATCATGAAATCCAAAATGAGCCAAAACAACTGGTGACCAAGTACAGTATTTGAAAATAGAGAAAGATGAGGGTCTCGGGAATGTCGATCTGCTCAGGTCCCCAAAACATTTTAACATAAAAAAGCAAATCAACAACGTCAGAAATGTCTGCTAAAGCACCACGAGAGCAGCAACAAGCCATGGAATTAAAGAACAGGTTTAATTAACGTCAGGAATCGTCACCTCATTAAGTAGCTGGTTGGAGTGAAATTGGTGTGAGTTTGAGGCCCTCACTGAGTTGGTCTTCTGCTGGCTCCCTCACTTCGCATTTGATTTCTGTTTGGGTGCCATTTAAGGAAAGAAATGAAACAATTCAGAGGAACGATGATGAAATTCAGGAGAACAAATCTTAAAAAAGCAATTCAATTAAAACAAATTCACAAAAAGTTAATTAACAGCTGTGGAGCCGACCCGGACACAGACAGGCGGACATGTTGTTACTCACCACCACATGTTTATTATGTACAATATTTACAATTAAATGGTCACTCAGACCCAGTTCAAATAAGTGCACAAACCCCAAACGCAGTCCTGGCCACACAATGCCTTCTCTTCGGGCCGCCTCCACACTCTCTTCTGCCTCGTCCTGCTTCCACCCGACTCCAGCCCTGAATGAAGGGAGACGGCCCGGACGAGCTCCAGGCGATTCCCGGCATTCCCCTCTTGGCCACGCCCCAGCGTGGCGGAAGTGCCGGCTGTTCTACCGGCAGCTCTCCGGGTGTCCTTATAAATCTTCCCCCCAGCACTTCCTGGTGTGGCGGAAGTGCTGAGGTCACAAGTCCCCAAGGCATTGGGGCGCCTCCTGGCGGAGACCACGGGCCCCTACAGGGTGGGGCTTCCATGCCCTGAACCTGTGGCCCCCAAAGCAACCAGGAAGGCGGCCCCCCACGTGATCCCAGATGGGCGCACGCCCACATCCGGTCCTTCAAGGCGTCCTGGCATCCTCGACACAGCACAAACAGGGCACTCATTTAAAAAAAAAGGGTTAGAATGAAAACCTGCAGCCACGGTGGTCCTCCAGGACCGGACTTGGCGACCCCTGACCTATAAAGACTGGGTGTTTTAGACACTTCGTTTAGGTCACATCACTTCTTCAAGACACAAACGATACGAACCAAAAACATTCATGATGCGAATCTAGAGAGCCAGCTTGGCCACAGAAACTCTTTTTGAGCGCTTTACTGCATGGTTCGCACCGTCGACATTCCCAGTGCCATATCATGTCTTCCTTCCTTCAGATATTCAATAGATAACCTAAACCGAGGGCGTCACTTATCTGTGCTCACAGTCAGGAACGGCGTGAGCTTGCTGGTGGCTGCAGAGCACACTTTCAATCCGAAAAGGAAAGCTCTCGGCTCCCTAATGCGCCACTCGGGCCGCAGACAGATTAATAATATTTGCTTAATCAAAACGTGCTCGTCACTCGGCACGGCGTGGCTCCCCCGATCAAGGCCCGTGCTCGTCGGCTCATTCCCAAGGCAGCCCCTGTCACTTCAGAGACTCCTTTAATGATCACGACGTGCGCAGTCCTGTCAGGCTCACTCTGACATCCCACAGTGAGGAAGCGATTACTGGCAGAAACTCTCCATAGCGAGTCTTGCTGAGTAACAAGAAGCTTAAGGGGTCAGCTGACATTTGTCCCTCCATTCATCAGCATGCCGCCTCCAGTAACGACGCGGCACTCTTTTAACTGCTCTGCTGCGCTCAAGGGAAGCATCCTGACACTAATCCACTGACTGCCTTTCACACACACACACACTCACACAAAAGAGCATCGCGAGGAGAGCGATCGTTACCGTAGTAAACGATCCATGCGTGCAGCAAGAGTAACTGAGCCGTCAAAAATGAACTGGATACGTGACTCGGCGAACTGCTTGTGAGGACAAGGACACCTCCACGCACCTCTCTATTAACGCTCCCAGAAAACCGTGGGAAAGGCTGGCAGCCAGCAGACAGAGGAAGACCCTGGATCCGCGCTCAATGAACGATGGAGCTGCCGCACCAAGGGTGGCGCAGTGGATAGCTCGGCTGCTTCATGCTACTGTACCTTTCTGGAGTTTTCCACACTCTCTTCCTGAAGGCACGTTTTATTCTCCAGGTGGTCTGCCTTTCCTCCCACCAGGCCCGCACCTAGGAAATTCTGGGCCCCAGGCAGCTGACAGAGTTCGGGCCCCTCTTGTGTTTCCAATATGTGCGTATATTTTAAAACGCCACTTATTTTTGAAAAAAGGCGGGCCCCTATCTAGCTCGGGTCCCTGACAAGTGTCATGGTTGTCCCCCCCACTCCCCCCAGGTGCGAGCCTGCTACCGCTTCCCCAAGGACATGCATTGAAGGTCAGCATCACACTACACGTCTTTGAGTCGGAGATCAGGTCAAACTTAACTGCAGTGGCTGGATCTCGTTGCCTTCGTGACTGCCTCACAGTTCTGGATTTCCAAAGTACAGTAGTCCCCCCCAAACCCGTGTCCATGAGGGGAAACATCCCACACCCCACTAGGGACGAGTGAAATCTGCAGGTAATACCAGACCCAATATATAAAGTCAATCCACGGGAGATACGCTCCATCAACCCCTACACATAAGGGAAATCTTCCAATCATACCGAACCCTACATTTACAGTCAATCCAAGGAAGATACGCTCCATGCCCTTCCGCAGAGAACTGAAATCCGTGGATACTACTGAACTGGACATGTACAATCACAATCGATCTACAGGGGGTTATGTTCCTGAAAAACGTCCCAGATACGGAAACCGCATGTGGATACTGAAGAAGCATTTTAGATTCTGGCAGCCCACTGCAAATGAAAGCTATGGCTGAAAATCACCGGAAAAGTTAGGGTCAACTGGCACATGTGGGTATCCAACAGACTGGTGCCCTGCTTAGGACCAAGTGCTGCCCGAAGCGGCTCTGGCGCTCCACAACACAGAACTAGACTAGACTGGAGCAATGTATTACTGTACCTTGTCTAATCTCGGGATGAACATTCCCACAATTTCCCTTCCCAACTCGTCCCGTAGGAAACTTGTACTTCTTAAAGGCTGATCTTTGATGGCTCTCAACACGTAAATGAGACTCTTTTTCAACTTTACCACAGATGCTACTCCTAGAATTCCTTAGAAGAAACATCTTCAGACAAAAAGGAGAAACAACGGAGGTAAAAGGTGATGCTGATTTGAAAAGCATGGAATATTTAGACTTTGTATTTCTGTTTATTATTGAAACTGATGCCTTTGTTAACCCGGGGCTCAACCGATCCGGTGCGGAAATTTGTATTATTGTCCGCATAGAGTGAAAGGGAAGGTCCACAGGATGGTAGTTAGAGCAGCTTTGTTATATGGGCTGGAGACGGTGGCACAGGAGACAGAGCTGGAGGTGGCAGAGTTAAAGGTGCTAAGGAGGATGGACAGGATTAGAAATGAAGACATTAGAGGGTCAGCTCAGGTTGGACGGTAGGGAGACAAAGTCAGAGAGGCGAGATTGCGTTGGTTTGAGGAGAGGAGAGATGAGGGGTATAATGAGAGAAGGGTGATAAGGATAGAGCTGCCAGGGAAGAGGAGAAGAGGAAGACCTAAGAGAAGGTTTATGGGTGTGGTGAGAGAGGACATGCAGGTGACGGGTGTGACAGAACAAGATGACGAGGACAGGAAGATATGGACGAAGATGATCAACTGTGATAACCCCTAACGGGAGCAGCTGAAAGAAGAAGAAGAGGATTGGACAGATGCCTTTATCCAACTGACTTAACGAAATTTGAAACATGATTGGTTACATCTCTTCTGTTCTGCCCATTGGATTACAGGCAGGCAAAGTGACTTTGTTGTGGTCACACAGGTGTCAGCGGTGGGATTTGAATCCACAATCTCAGGATTTGAAATCCACACTCTTCAGCACTGCGCCGCACTGCCTGCCTTATCTTCCAGAATGAGTCTCGCCTAACTGGAGCACAGCAATAGAAATTAGAGACGCCAATCGTATTATTCAGAAGCGGGAACTACAGCTTTGAAATCCTTTTTTTTTTTTTATTACTGCCGCCCATACATTTCACCAGATACTAATGAGCACACAATGCGAATACCGTATTTAAGTTTTCCTGCGGATAAGTCAGGGTTTGATTTTATCGCATCATTTCCGGTATTTTATAATGACGGTCGTATGAATCAAATGCGGCAAACTCACTCTATTGGTCCAAGAGATTACGATATTTTAACACCCACCTGAGAGAGTCACCACGGGGCACACAGCCTACGTGACAACACGGCGATACCCGAACTATTCCAAAGCGATGTTTGCACTGATTTGTGTTTTTTGTATCTAAACCCTTAACACATTTATCGTAAGATGGAGCGTGCGATCAGAAGAAAATACGAAGCTGGTTTTAAAGTAAACGTCATTGAAGTAGCGAAAGAAATCGGTGACTGCGCTGCTGCAACAAAATTCAATGTGTCTGAGAAACTGATGAGCGAGATTCGAGGAGGCAAGAAGATGTAAAAAAAAAAAAAAATGAAGTGTCGTATGTTTGAACGGGCGTACAAGTCGGGGTCTGATTTTATGATCGACTTTTCAGGTTTCAAGACCCGACTTATGCGCCAGTATATATACGGTACTTTCAAAATGTTAAGACACTGCTTGGAAGATCTGAGCCCACCGGGTGAGTTGGCCGAGATTTCTGGTGAAATTGAAGGAGACCCCTTGTGAGAATTCCGGGGTAAAATATTCAGGAGAAAAATGTGAGAAGCAGGAGACCAAAGACAAGGTCTCCATTTTATTTCCTTCTGATCTCATTGTCGCTGAGGAGACACCAAAAAGATATTTTCTAATTATTGTCAATATTTGGGGGAAGCACAACTTGATGCCAACTGACAATTTCAAACTCCTTCTACCCCAGGAACTCACAGCTACATTGATGGCTTTTATATTTCCGACATGAGGGCAATCAAACTAATCCCAGATTATGGAGACTTCCTTTTTACTTCAAGGACATGGGACCCCCCGCCACCCCCCATGAGATGTCACTTGTCATTACGTGAACATCGTCAAATGGAAATAAAAGAGGGAGACGGGAACACCGGCTGTGAGTTCGGATGGCGCGCCTCTTCTCTCTTTTCAACAAGCGCCTAAGCGTGCCAGACTGGCCCTTCCTCTTTTGCACCTCACAAACAGCATCGTCATTTTCTCACCTTCACAGAATAAACGGGGAGGCGACTTCATAACTTTACCCACAGCAGAGTGTAAAATAAAAAAAAAAAAGAAGAGAAGAGAGAGATGAAGAGGACCACAAGAACCAAGAACTGCTGCTCTGGGTCGGCCGTCTTCCTGCAAGACTAGCATGGCTGGCTGGTGAACAATCTCATAACACCTCACTCCTTCTTCACTCAGAGGCATAACAAACAGGGACCAATGGGGATTTCCCCAAATCTGTTGCTGCCTCCATGTGTTCATCTACCAGAGCGGGGGAATAAAACCGATTGTCTCGGATTTCTCAGCGGCACCCCCACCAGGTCAGCAACGGCATAGGCCCACTTTTACAAGAAAGGTAGCAGACAATGGAGCCCCCCCCCCAGGAGGCGTTGAATCTGTTAGGCAATATATGGGGCTGCCTAGGGAGCCGTCATCTGAAGGGTGAGCACTACAAACCCCCCGCCATCATTTGAAAGGTGTGCTACAGTCCCTGCCGACATCATTTGAAGAGACCCCCCGCCATCATTTGAAATTTGAGCACTCCAGACCCCCCTACGTCGTCATCTGAAGGGTGTGCGCTACAGACCCCCCCGCCATCATCAGAAGGGTGTGCTACAGACCATGCCGACATCATTTGAAGAGACCCCCCCCTGCCATCATTAGAAGGGTGCACTACAGACCACCATCATCTACACACCACCATCATCTGAAGGGTGCGCCAGACAGATTACCCCCATCACCTGAAGGGTGCGTGAGCAAGCCCCCCCCCGCCGTCATCTGAAGGGTGTGCTACAGACCCTCCCGCAATCATTTGAAGAGACCCCCACTGTCATCTGGAGGGTGCATGTGCCAGATAAAAAGTCATCAAACTGTGCTGATACTAAGTGGGCACTGTTACACACTGGGCAACATTTATAAAAGTGTGCCAACTCTGCACACAGCAGGACGTGCTCTTAAAAGTCTGTGCCGTACACATTCGAGCTTGTGGTATACACAGCACACAAAGGGGCGCCGTTTGTACTACTGAAGGGGCGCACACTCCTGGGAAGTCGTGGAACTCTGATGATAACCGAGTGGGCCGTTGTTACCCAAGCAATGCACACCAAAGGGCACGCACTCCTGAAAACTTTGTGGTAAACACAAAACCTAAAAAGGGGCGCAGGTTAGATGAACTGGTGATCTTAAATTGGCTACTCGTGTGTGCCCTGCGATGGACTGGTGCCCTGTCCAGTGATTGTTCCTGCCTTGCTCCCCCATGCTAGCAGGGACAGGCTCCAGCAGATCCCCCCCGTGTCCCCATTCAGGACAAAGCCGGTTAGAAAACGACCAACTGTAATACCATCTGAATGCCATTTCACATGTAGAGCCGATATTTTCCCCGACGCTGATACGGATCCGCAAGTTACGCAACAAAAACAAAGCAGATCTGCAGGCAGGAAAGCCTTAGATATTCTGAATCAATTTCAGGAAATGTAGTTAAGTTAAACAATGTGACCCTGCATATCTTATGTTTCCAGGAGCGGGCGAATTTATAAAAACCTAAGGTGGGGGGGGCTATAGAGGGCGATGTTTCTTGTTCCAAGAAGTAGCTCACACACTCGACCTTCGGCCCAGGCCACCTCGAGACTTTTAGCGTCGTTCAGTGTGACTTCCACTTGGCTCCCTCTTAGAGGGACGTCAACTCCTATGTCGTTTTCTTTAGTACTGTTAAGGAACTTCAAGAACGTTCTGAAGGAAAAATAAAAAAATGAATATGCAAAAGCACACACACACACACACACACACATCCCGGGTACAGAAGACAAACGTTTCTCACATTTGTACACACGTGAACTCGCGGATCTATGCCTGGCGATCACAGATTCCTCTCACAATGGATGGTGCTCGTCTTGCAAGGCTGTGCAGCGCCACCTTTTTTTTGCTTTGAACATATTATGGTACGAGAGTCATCCCCTTTCATTCTGAGGACTGCCTGCCTCTTTGTTAAAAGTTTCTGTTTCTTCATTGACTTGCTAATACTGTATTACCAGGTGGAAGGAGTGCAGCGAAACTCCTACATACGCGACCAACCTGCAACACATCCCCACGTGTTGGCGCCACAAGAAACAAGAATGCAGTGGATGGAACTTTAGTAAAATGAACACAAAGCACAAATCTCCTTACCTGATGTGCTCTTCATGCTCGGGGTTCCTGTAATCCTTATATATAATTTAATACTATCCGTATGTATGGTGGTCGTGTCAATACCTCGACTCAATACAAGTCAGAACCATGCAATGGGACTCTGCCTCTGTAGTTAGAACATCACGTGGCACACGCGGGCACAGTATCACATGATTGGCTAAGAATGTACGAATACTTCAGTGACGCCGCTGGACGGCCGAGTATAGTAAGTCGGTGTTGGTTCGAGCAGATAACAGTAAGTTCGGTTGCTTTTTTGGAACGTTGATTTGGTGGGGCGTCCTTTCCAGGACTAACATCATCGACAGCTCTGGAACCGTAACTAATTTAGAACGTATCGCCATTTGCTTGGTACGTCGAAATCTATCTTTGGGCAGTTCGGTTTTGGCATCCGTCCTTCTGACATCTATTGGCAAACTGAGTAATGAGGACTGGGTATTAGTAACGGTCATTGTTTAAATTTTCGCCGATCTCAGATCTAAAATGACTCACGCCAACGTAATTATTACTCCGACTCTGATTAGAGTCGTAAAATACGGTTTGTTTTGAAAATTTGTTTGCCGGACAAAAAATCAAATGAGGTGCGCCGAAGAGTTGAGTTCACGTCTTGCAGCCCCGTTTAAACAGGAAGCTCTCCAGTACATCGACCGAAAAGGTCTATTTGAAGGACAAGTCAGTGCCATGATAACAAAATCATTTTCAAATACTTCAAAAACAAATAATTCTTTGCAAAGAAAGTATGGATTTGACAAACGTAGAATTTGTAGCCCGATCCGATCGGGCTCCCAGTCGCTAGTAGTAAGATGATCAAAGATGGAAGGTGAAATGTGTGTGTGCAGACAAATAAACCCCCTGTAAAGACCGGGTGCTTTTAGACTCCCGAAGACACTTAAAAAGACGCGTTCGTCCAGGTCACATCACTCCTTAAAGACACAAACGATACAAACCAATGTATGCATTTCAGAATATTCACGATGCAAATCTTCACACGGCTTCTAGACAGCCAGCTTGGCCACAGAAATTCGTTTTGAGCGCTTTACTGCATGGTTCGCGCCGTCGACATTCCCAGTGCCATACCATGTCTTCCTTCCTTCAAATGTTAAATAGATAACCTAAACCGAGAGCGTCACTTATCTGTGCTCATAGTCACAAACGGCAAGAGCTTGCTGGTGGCTGCAGAGCTCACACACTCGACTTTCATTCCGCCCCAGTAAAGAAAAATGAAATAAACGTTGGGGGAAAAAGATTAACAAAGTGAACGTTTTAGTTGAAATCTCCTAACAGTAAATGCTGGGAACTGCTGCAAAACAAGACGGAATGGGAAAGACGCGCGGGCACTGGGTGTTAAGAGGGTCCATGTGGTTGGCACGCATAACTCGTCTTTGGGAGAGCAGGCCCGCTTGCCGTACCTTAACTTAAAACTGCCCACTAGTTCAAGGCGTCACCCCCCAACGAGCCTCTCGACCTGCCTGCGGTGGGAGAATGGGCCGACTTGTGCGCCACGTTGACCTGCTATTCGCACTCCCTGACGTACTCCACGGTCCGAGACCCCACGGACACCCTCCAAAAGGTCTAGTTCGGGCGTGTGAATGTCTAGTGGGGGCCGTTGACCAACATTGGGTCGTGCCAAAGGGCTCAGTGTGTCTTGTCAGTGAGTGCCATCCCTGCGGCAAATCTCCCAACAGACTCCAGCTGCGGACCCCCACAGCTCCTCTCCATTGAGACGGCTGTCGTGTCAGTGATAACACCTGGTCACACTGAGGTGAGGGTTATCCAACTCCAGTCAAGTAAACCAAGTGACCTAAACCCTGCAATCCGATTGGCTGTCCAGTGGAGCTCCTGGACTGCTGAGGTTAGGAGGTCTGCAGCAGGACCCATCTCGAAAATGTCCGCTCTGCCCTCAACTGTTAAGTGCTGCTATCGTGAGGTGGTGGCCGATAGAAGCAACGAGAGCTCAGCCACTAAGTGGAAGATCACACAAACTCAAACTTGGACTACTCTGTGTGGCATCCCTGGTAACAGGGGTCCAAACTACCTCTGGAAGCAACATCAGCTGACACACACTTGACATTAGGGGGAGCAACGTCACAGCTCGGCCGATTGTAACCGTTACGACTTTTGGAAAATGGCCGATAACCGATAAAGCACATTTCAAAGCAACAGCGCGTCACCTAAAGTGCCATGCATTGTCACATGTGTGTGAGCTCGGAGTCAGGTGACAGGCAGTGCCCACCAGACCAGGGGCTGGCACCGTCACTTAACACCTCTTCTCTTCCTCCCGTCTGCAGAAAGGAAGGCCGACAGACCAACCACCGATGGCCTTGCTTCCCGTTTCCATTCCTCTTCAGACTCCGCCATCTTGCAGCGCGACAATTGTGACTCCCATCTGAGAAGACGTTCTTGGGATTTTTTTCTTTTTGGATTTTCTTTTGTTTTGAGATCTTTCAAGTAAACGGAGATCACTTTAGCAACCCAAACCTTCCTAACACCTCTGGTTTTTATTCTTGCACAGTGCAAGGACCGTGTGATGGGAGCTTCATGAAATGGGTTTTCCAAGGCCGAACCTGAGATGACTACACGCAGTGCTAAGCCGTGTGAAAGCACATCCGCCATTGGACTCTGGAGCAGTAGAAACATGGAGTGGCAGTCTCATGGACCCATCTGGGTTTGGCAGATGCCAGGAGAGCGCTACTTTCTGGAATGCATAGTGCCTACTAGAGGAGGGAGGGATGGATGGCAGGGATTGGGCTCGGCACCTTGGCTCCAATGACGGGTACTGTTAATGTTAGGGTATACCACGACATTTTAGACAATCGTGTCCTCCCACGGTTCTGATGAAGGACATTTTCTGTTCCAACGTGACTGTGGGCCTGTGCAGAAAGTCAGGTCCACAAAGTCACTGAGGAGCTCAAATGACCTCTGGGATGAACTGCAGCACCGATTGTGAGCCTGGTCTTCTCATCCAACATCAGGACCTGACCTCACAAATGCTCTTTGGGATGAACGGGCACAAAGTCCACACAGACCTGTTGTTGTTGGAATGGCATGTCCAGCAGGCTCATACAGGTGTGATGGTCAGGTCGTCCATCAATGTTTGGCCATCTAGTGAACCATCAGCCCCCTTAGTCGTACGCCAGCCAGTAAAAGATTCAAGTCTCTGCTGGAATGAAGCGCACCTGAACTTGAAACAAACCGGAAAACCCAAGTGTGGTGGGTGACCAACCGTATGCAGCAGCAAAACAATGGCTGGCGAGCTGGTTGCAGGTATGCTATTTTTATTCTTTTTTAAAAAACAAAAAACAAAAAAAAAAAAACTTTGCAGCCAAACGCATTTCTTTTCTTTTTTTTTTCTTTTAAAACGTTCTTTAGCAAAAAGGTCATTCAAGTCAGCAGGCTTGCAAACACCCACACAGCAAATGTAAGAAGAGTAGAGAGCAACAGAGAGCGGCAAAGCCAAAAAAAACTGAGAAATCGGGACCGACAGCCCCTCTGATCTCCCCCCAAACTTTGTATTTGATTTTCTAAAGGATGGCGGCAGGGACCCTCTGTGCTCAGGTCTGAAGGCAACTTGAAGATCAATTCAAACTGAACGTCCATCCTCTCTAACATCTGGGAAGAACACCACCTCAAACCTCCGAGGGCCATCTGTGCTTGGAGCCTCCCACACGGCATCTCCACATAAAAATAAAAATCATTTATATTCTCATGTTGGTTTAATCCCACTCCTCAATTCAAATCCTGTGCCCAGCGCCCAGTTTGGGTGGGCTTTCCTCCCATAAACCCACAAGGTGTTCACATTATGTTAACTGGAGATTCTCAAGTGCATTATGATAGATAGATAGATAGATAGATAGATAGATAGATAGATAGATAGATAGATAGATAGATAGATAGATAGATAGATAGATAGATAGAAGGCACTAAATGATAGATAGCTCTTGTAAAGACGCTATATGATAGATAGATAGATAGATAGATAGATGTGAAAGGCACTATATAATAGATAGATAGATTTGAAAGGCACTATATAATAGATAGATAGATAGATAGATAGATATATTTGAAAGGCACTATATAATAGATAGATAGATAGATAGATAGATAGATAGATAGATAGATAAATTTGAAAGGCACTATATAATAGATAGATAGATAGATAGATAGATAGATAGATAGATAGATAGATAGATAAATTTGAAAGGCACTATATAGATAGATAGATAGATAGATAGATAGATAGATAGATAGATAGATAGATAGATAGATAGATAGATAGATAGATAGATAGATAGATAGATAGATAGATAGATGTGAAAGGCACTATATAATAATTGCGCTAAACGGTAACCAAAGGAGCAATTAAGGTGACGGAGATGGCGCATTGCTTGAGGGGCCTATAAGTAGCCTTGATGTCCCCCTGATGGCTCTACTCCCTTGATCAATGCAGATTAAAGTACGTCACTCTGTCTTCAAGGGGGATCCCTCCTGCCTAAAGGGGCTTAGCTGTGAGTTACCTGCTGCCTGAGGTACATCGGTACGGGATGCTGCACCTCTGATGGGTATAAATGTGTGGTGATTGTGGCACAGAATAGTGAAACATGTGAGGCCTTCATAAAGACCCATAGAAACAGGCCAGAACCTCAAGGCTACCCTATGGAGCTGGGAGGCTTTGGACCTCTCCAGGCCCCCTATTAAAGAACAGGCTTTTCAAGTTTAAAAAATAAAAAGAATATCAGACATCTCAAAAGAGAGAGAGAACCGTAAAACTCTGGCTTGTATTGAGATAAGTCCCAGAGTGATTTTCTCCTCTCGTGTTCTCGAAGTGCTTTTCCTGGTGAGGGTCACGGTGGCAGCAGGCTAGACAGGTCAGCCTCGACTTGCCTGAGCCCAGCTGTTCCTGGGGAATTCTGAGGATTTTAGAGGTTGCCGAGAGATGTAATCACTCCAGTTTTGTCCTTGATTTTCCACGGGGGTCTTTCTCCGCCCAGGATGGATTTGCCTGGAGCAGCACTAGGGGGAGTCACCGAGAGGGGGTACCCTTCCGACATGCCCAAACTGACTCAGCTGCCTCCTCTAGTGACTCTCCTCTGTGGTTTTCCCAAAACACTCCGCTTCTCAGCGTACCATGGAGTGTCAGTCCAGACGCACCACAAACAGACTTTGACTTCTGGCACTTATACTCTCGATCACATTCTGTTGGTCATTGGGAAATACAAGAAAATACTCAAAAGAGTATAAAAAAAAAAATATATGAGTTGCCTGAAAGGCAAACAAGTTCCAGTACACCATCGAGAAAACAAAATCCAAAAATAAACCAAAGAAAACAAACGATAAAAAGTAAAGAAATGGCAAGACTCACAAAACACTCCGACCACTCACTCAATGAACTGCTAAGAGACTCACTTCCCAGCCTGCCTTTACAAGTAGGGGGCGGTCCCTTAGCAGTGATGCAAAGGAGGGTGGCCCCGCCTCCCAGGGATTCACTCACAAAATGCAACCAACGCAGGAGGTCACAGAAAACAAAAACAAAACGATGACAGAGCAGAGCACTGGAAACAAACAATATATGAATAGAATAAATAAGTACAGACGTGAACAGATAAATGAATAAAAACGAAAATTATTTCTCTGTGAAATAATGGAACAATGAAAAGAGACTGAATATATTGTTCAGATTTAAACTTTCAGTCGGAGACTTGTAGATCGTCTAATTCGTGTTGTCAGCGAGAATTAAAAGATTCCAAGTCACTTACAACTATTTTCAAACAAGACCACCGTCATCTAACCTCAGTGGTGTGAATGCTTTTGGCAGACATACTTCCTGCGCTCTCAGCTCTTTATCAGGACAATAATTTTATACGTTCTAGATGACACGTCAACGACAAAGTGAAGAAGAAAGAGCATGGACCAACATCCGAGAAAGTCATTTTATTTATTAGAGAGAAAGAAACGATATTCACTCACAGGCAGTCATACGTCGCGTTGTAAGTTCAAACACGGAATCAGAACAATGCAATCTTGAAGAAAAGTTAATTCCAAATATTGTTTTTACTAAAGTTTTAAAGTTAAACTGAAAATAATGCATATGTAACAATTCCCATGAAAATAACAATCTCTTTAAATTGCATATCCGGTAAACCGAACCTGGGGGTGGGCAAGCGAAGCGAGCAGGGGGCGGAGCTCCCTAGTTTTTATTATAACAGGGAGATTATTATTCCAGACACCATCAGACCCCTTGGGTCCCGGGTCTCTTCAGAACTTTATTATTGTGCCTGAGACATTTTTGCCCGTTTTTTGGGTATAGCTCTTCTGATCTCCCCTTTCAAACCACAGTTGGAGAAGTTTGCTCAGGACGGGTGGGCCAGACAACTGGTGGACGGGTGCAGGAGTCTCATGGAGACCTCCAGGAATCGCTTGTGTGCAGGGAGTGCAAACTCCAAAGGCTGCGCCACCAAATCTGAGAGGTGAAGGGTCCCATCAATTGAAATATTCTGTGGAATCAAAACTCTAAAGCCAAGCTTGAATTTTGTTGAATTCTGAATCGACAATAATGGGTACCCATGACTTGGGTCAATTGTGGGTTCTTCTTTATGAGTGGAAGGGGGACCCACAAAACTGTCCACATGTGGAGCGTGTAATGAACCAAGAAGACATCCATCCATTATCCATCCCGCTACAGGGTCACAGGGGTCTGCTGGAGCCAATCCCAGCCAACACAGGGCACAAGGCAGGAAACAAACCCCGCGGCAGCCAAGAAGACATCTAAAATAAAAATAAATATGAACCTGGGAGCTCGTCCCGTCTATACATCACAACACGTACGTACAAGCCTCTTAATCCAATTCAGATTGGACGGGCGGCCTGTCCAGGGCGTGTTCCTACCTGGCACCCTATGCCTCCCGTGGATTAGAACGGGACATGACTTTCAGGAGGTGCTGGCCAAATTTCCTTTCTACCAAATCCATAACACGCCCTTTTTTCCAACTTCTTGTTTGGTTGATGTGGCCTTCCTAGGGTTGGTAGAAGCTGGCAGGATCAGGGCAAGAAAGTGGGAAGGACTGGACGGTGTTAACGGTCCTCGAGACCTCAGCTCCTTCTTCTCATGTGTGTTAAATGGCAACTCTTCTTTTTTTAAGGCATGTGGCCCAGTGGCTAAGTCGTTGCACTGTAAACCACAATGCTGATACGATCTCCTTTGCTGACTAAACCTGAGCAAGCCACTTCTTCTGTAGAAATAATTCCACCCTAAAGTTGCAATTTAAAAAAAAAAAAATCTAACATCACCACAGAGAGATCAGAAGTGCTATACCTGGTAACGGGCAAAAAAAATCTCTCATACACAATAATAAATTCTGAAGAGACTCGGGACCCTAGGGGTCCGATAGTGTCTGGAATAATAATAACGATGGCAACTTAGCCCCCAATCATGTGTACAGTGACGCCAGCTGTTGGCAGCTCTCAAAGTTGTTAGTACCACTCTTCAAATGGTCAGCCCTCAGGAAGCAGGCGGACAATACGAGAAGGTAACGCAAGCCCCCTTCTTGCACTGTTTTTAAAGAGCGGACACAAAAACTGCAAGCGCCCAGAGTCGGTTGACCGGTCGTAAATTAGAGCTCTAAATATAACAGACTAAATACACCATGCAGTCCCGCCACGGAGTTGTCTAAAAACGGCAGGTCTTAACCACAAGAGACCATTAAAAACTGACACTCTATATAACTAAATTTGGCTTCCGAGTCGCAGAGAATTCAAATGCTCATCACGCACTGCTGGAGACAACTGGAAGTCAGCGGCGTGTCTGTCAGCCTCCTCCTGGCAGATCTAACATCCCTGTTAACTGCACAGGAGCAACGTGCGGGCCTGCACATCAGGAAGACATGAGCCCGAGCTGTGAAAAGGCTCATCGTATGGCAATCCACAAGTGGAGCTCACTCTTGACGCGTATGCATTGCTCAGCAGAAGCAAAGAAGAAAAGCACAGGAATGAACCCCAGCTGACAGAAAATACCTTCCTGCATCAGCCTGAACTGGCATTGGGGCCAAAGGATTATCAAGCCCACTTCATCTACTTCAGGGAATTGCAGTGAGTCGAGATCGGAAGAGATAATCAAAAAAACGGTAAAAATAGACAGCCTCCCGCGAAATGAGACCGACAAGACAAAACACAGTTCATGATCAGCCATCAAGCCTCCAGTATAAAACAATAATTAAGCATTCATCTCCGCAAATAACAATGACATTTACACTGCCAAGTATGAACCGATCCCAGAAAACGGGAGAATAACGGGGAGAAGGAAAACCTGACGACTAAAGACAAACAGGTGCGCTCACTAAATAAATTCCTCAGGGGGACAAAACCCCAACCCAAAACCCACCAATAAGGAGCAACTCTGGATACGAGCGGAAATTCCTCCTAGAGATTCCTCATTCCTGGGCATTCCCTAAATTATGTTCCCCAAGGGGAAGTTTTTCGGACCGGAACAGAGCCTACGATCAAACCGGGTAATCTGTACAAAGTCTGGCAGGGACTGGCACAATGGTGTGGATTCGCATTTTGGGTACAGATGCGCGCGACTAGGGGCCAACTGAGATTTGGGCAATTCCACCTCTGAGCGTGAGAGAGCACTGTTGGCAATACCTTCTCTTCGTCAACCTCCAGGACAGATCCAGCACCGCGTTGACATCACGTCCTCTACTCGAAACCCGGAAGTCCCGCCCTCACCTGCTTTAAATGGACTATGAAGGACGTCTGCACAGAACATCGGCGTTCGAACCCGTGTCTGCATACGAGCAACACACCAGGATCGATCTTCACTCCTGAAGGAAGACACTGGATGTCGATGGATTCTGCGTTTTTTTGTTTGTTTGTTTCATTTTGCTTATTGCACCAGGCTTACCTCCGGTGGTCCTGCCACCCGGACTTTCATCAAGAACACGGCGACACAGTTGGAAACTTGTGAAGGGGAAATTTCGCACAAACATTATGAAGTTTTTCTTCACACAAAGAACGATAGACACTTGGAATAAGTAGTGTGGTAGACAGTAAGACTTTACGACTTTCAAACTCGAAATGTTTCATCGAGTCCCGCGGTTTTCACTTCCGTAAAGAGCCCAACATCCTTCGATGAATTTCAGCAGCTCGGCCCAAAGAAATCTCACGATGGTGCGTTGTTCAGCAACGGTGTGATCCCACAGCGGAGCGTCCATTGCCATATAACCTTGGCTTCAACTAGACTATCGGGAGACCGCCGTGCCGGGCATGTTCGAATTTCCCATAATTCATCACATAACACGTTGTATTGCTCCTATCTGCCGTTGTTAATTTTCAAATTGCCTCGACTTTTCTGACTTACTCTCGTATTAGTGTGCAATATTCCCTCTCCCTTCAAGCCTCCGCTTTTGCTGTTGGGCCGACGGTGAAAAAGAGGAGTCGGAAAATTCCACGTGAACGCTCTACGAACTCGGAGCTACAAGACTGGACGATTCAGCGAAAGCAATGCCGCGCCAAATTCTCCGCGTTTGTGAATGTGTGAATGCGCCCCGGAGTTGGTGAGTTCTGCTGGCCCTGTTTTGATTTTTGATTTGTTTTTTGGTGAGTTTTCTGGATTGTTGACCACGTCGCCCTGCTGTTTTGGACTCAACTCGAAATTTGGGTATCCGTTTGGTTTGGACCACCTTGCTGCTACTGGCAGTTCCACTTTGTATTTTGTTCTCCATAGGGCTTTCACTTGTGAATCTGGGTGGTTTTTGGGAATAAACCTTTTCATTTATATAAAGATTCTGTGAGACCCTTCTTTTTAAAAAGTAATAATAATTAATAATTCTTTATATTTATATAGCACTTTACACAGTGAGCGGGGAGCCACTTCAACCACCACCAATATGCAGCACCCACCTGGATGATGCAACGGCAGCCACTTTTGTGCCCGTGTGCTCAGCACATGTGAGCTGTTAGGTGGTGAAGTGGTGAGCGAGAGAGAGACAATTAAAGGGGGTGCAGAATGACTAGACCATGGTGGGCAGTTTAACCAGGACATTGGGATAAACCCAAGTCTTTACAAAAGATACGGCCACAGAGAGTCAGGGCCTCACTTTCACGTCTTACCTGAAGGACGACGCCATTTCTACACCACAGCGACAGATACTGGGAGACACTGGAAGATTAGGGGGACAGAATGCACGAGGTCATTGTGGGACATTGTTGAAGGATTCCCAGAGATGTTTCAAGATCACAGAGAAAGTCAAGACCTCAGTTTTACATCTCACCTGAAGGACGGCGCTATTTTTATAGCACTGGGATGTTGGGATCCACACACAGACCAACAGCATATGGCCCCCCCAGCTCCACACTGACCTCACCAACACCTCTTCCAGCACAAACCCAAGCTTCTTCCCAGTACTGGCCGGCCCTGAACATGCTTAGTTGCAGGTAGGTGACCTGTTCAGGATTTTTCTGTCTAGCCAGGGTTTTTGACAGGATTTCCCCCTCCAGTTAGGCTCTTTTTTTTTCTGTTGGAACTCATTGGGTGCTTTCAACTCCCAGTTAATGACAGGGATCCTTAAATCTTCAAGGGATGTAGCAAACTACAAAATGATGGCACACCAACCCAACTTTCTCTGACTGCCCATCCACGTTTGGTTAAAGGTGGGACGGCGCGCACAAAAAGCAGCACACGAAGGCCTGCGCGCTCCTTCGCCTCTGCTTGCACAAACAGTGCAGCCTGAACGATGCTTTTGGAAGTCTTATCAGAGTTCCTGTGTGAAGGTTTCATTTCACACTTGTTTGCTTTGTACCTTGCAGTTTGTTGTTTTTTTTAAATATTGGTTGAGGCCCAGGTGAGACACTGATCTTTATTTAAGTCACCACCGTGTGTTAACTCTGCAAGACCCCCAAGTGGGGCTATTATATAAACATTACAAAAGCAATTGAGTCCCCCCACCACCACCCCCTCGTCACACTCGCTGCTTATTTTATAACCAAACCATCAAAGCCCCCCCTGGTCATCTGAGTTTTGTAAAGATCCCCACCCCCACACTCCGGCAGGCAGCGCGCTGATTGGCTGTCACTCAGAGACGGGAGGGAAAAAAAAAAAAAGACGCGGCGGCCGCTGCTGCTGCTGCTGCACAATTAACTCGAGTACACTCGGCGATTGAAGACCACCCACCCCCCCGATCCCCCCACCCTTGATGGTCGACGTCTTCCTCCGCCAGTCCAGTCTTCAGCCGACAAATCTCATCCCCCAAAGCTGCGTTTTCACCCTCTCATGTCTGCGGCGGATAAAAATGCCATTTTTCAGCACTTATTTACATTTGGCTTTTCCACCGTCATGGCCTATTAAAATAAAGCCCCTCCCCTTTTTTGTTCCTGGGTGGGAAGGTGCTGTTATTTTTAACTTAATGAACAATGGTAAAGTTAAAATAAGAATTCTTGGCAGGGAGAAACAAAAAAAAAAAAAAAAAGAAAAGCAAAATGGTTAAATAAATAGAGCGGCCATACAATAACATTTTTTCCCCTCCCCTGAACAATCTGTACATTTAGAACCAGCTGAACGTCTCCCCCCAAACGCCCCCCTTTCTCTCTCCGGTGCCTTTTAGTTTAACTAGTGCCGTAATTACGGCTTACAACACTTTAGAAAGCAAACGGGTGGGTGGAAGAAAAAGCAGGTTTGCAGGCACCGATCTGAACATCCATGGAGCTGCATTACCAGCCCACCCAAGCTCCCCACTCCCCCCCCAGCTATGTGTGTCGCTGCCTAACGTTTACTTCTGCGCGTTTTTTACATCAACAATGAGGCGGTGCGTGCGGCGAGAAGGCAAAACACTCCGATGTTGTGACGATGCCGTTAAAGGCAGGGATGGCGGGTGGGAAATTTAACACGTCGTTCAACGTCGAGCGGGACCCTTACCCGGGTGTGACGTTAACTTGCACCCAGCCCTGCAAAGGGGGGCCTCCAATCCGCAGGGAAAATATAGGGGCTGGTGGCAGGATTGGCACTCCAGCCCCCCTTAAAAAAAAAAAAACATTCCGTCTGAACTGGGGTGGGCGCTGGGGGTCCTAATCTGGGATCCAGAGGTGGTTTGTCAAGTGGTGGGTGTGGCTGCGTGCTGTACCAGCGGGTGCTCCTAACCTCCTCCAGTCTCGTCTCACAGCTCCGGTTATCGGGGGGTCCGGATCCGTGGGGTCTTCATATTCACCTTCAGTCTGGGCTCTCTCTGGTATGGGGGGCTCGGCCCGGCACCAGCACTTGGATGGGACACCCACCAGCAAAAGCTTGGGTTGCCGCTGGAAGAGATGATGGTGAGACCAGGAGGGGGCACTGAGTGTAGTGACGGGGGGCACTCTGCGTCAAATGAGATGTGAAACTGAGGTCTTGACCCTCTCTGTGGTCATAAAACATCCCAGGGCATCCTGTACAGGTGTCCACTCTGCCCCCCCTAATGATCCTGTTAGTCACATGCGAAAGGTTCTATAGAAATAAAATGTATTATTATATTATTATTTATTACTATCTCTCATTGTCCTACAACGGCCTTGTCCATTCTGTCCCCCCAATGACCCTCTGTTAAGCACCTTTTACTTGGGAAAGGCACCATATAAATAAAATGTATTCTTCTTCTTATTATTATCCAACCCGCTATATCTTAACTACAGGGTCAGGTGGTCTGCTGGAGCCAATCCCAGCCAACACAAGGCGCACGGCAGGAAATTAATAATAATATATTATTATTATTATTATTGCCCCACAGTGACCTTGTCCATTCTGCCCCCCACTGAACCACAGTTAAGTGCCTTTAGCATGGGAATGGCACCAGATAAATAAAATGTATTCTTCTTATTATTTACTGCTATCTCTCATTGTCCCCCAATGACCTGGTGCACTCTGCCCCCCTACTCACCCCCTGTCTATCATTGTCCCCCAATGGACCATCACCTACCTGCAGCCCCTACTGCCCCCACAGGTTTTGGGGATTCTCGTGCCTGTCTGCATTTACTGGGGTGACGTGGCATGGCTTCTAAAGTGACACTTCAATGAGCAGAGTAGGCAGAAAAAATACGACGATGGACGATTCAACTTTATACATTTCATCTTTAAGAGATGCTGCTGGGTGCATTCTGGCTGAAAGGCGTACAAAGCACCTTTGTGAAGAGGCACGTCGGAGGGAGCAGCAGCGAAGTCAACTACTACACTCTCTGTGTTCTCCGGTATCCACATCTCCAATCTAATATTTACATTGGGAGTACAAAACCAAACCAACGATCGTCCACACAGGTCAACTGTAACCTCAACAAGGAAATGTTGAACAAGAGCCCTCACTGGCACCAGCGTCACGGCGGACTGCACTGGCAGTGTGGCAGGCTGGGTAAAGCTCTGGACTTCATACTCTGAGGTGGGGGGTTCTGATCCCCCCACTGACACTGTGTGACCCTGAGCAGGTCACTTCACCTGCCTGTGCTCCAACAATAAAAAAAGAAATGCCCCCGAGTGAATTTTAAAATGTTGGACGTCTCCTTGGATAAAGCGTCACTCAAATATTAAGTAACTATCTGTGCTGCCCATCTAAGAAGAGTTCATATCTAAGTAATCAACATGGACCTCAGCGTCAACGCTTCCAGTACATCATATTAGGCATATGTCTCTGTTATATGCCATTTAGTATGGGATGTGTGAAAGCAGTGTTGATGTTTGTGAAGCCCCAACTGCTGGAATGAAAAATGCAATGCATTTTATTAGTAAAAATGTTTGTGATGCGCCGTCTGTTAGAATGAAAACTGCAATGCATATGTCCCTGTTATATGTCATTTTGCATGGGATTGGTAAAAGCAGTGTTAATGTTTGTGGTGCACCATCTGTTGGAATACAAAATGCAAAACATATGTCTCTGTTATATGCCATTTGGAATGAGATTTAAAAAGGCAGTTTTAATGTGTGCGGTGCACCATCTGTTGTAATGACAAATGTAATGCATTTTATTACTAAAAATGTTTGTGATGCGCCATCTGTTGAAATGCCATATGAAATGGACATGCCTCTGTTAAATGCCATTTAGTATGGGATTTTGTAAAAGCAAAAAATGTTTGTGATGCGCCATCTGTTGAAATGGCATATGAAATGGACATGCCTCTGTTAAATGCCATTTAGTATGGGATTTGTAAAAGCAGTATTAATGTCTGTGATGCTTCACCTATTGGAATGACAAATGTAATGCACCTGTCTTTGCTATATGCCAGTTGGGATGGGATGTGTGAAAGCAGTGTTAATGTTTGTGATGCACCATCAGTTGGAATGACAAATGCAATGCATTTTATTACTAAAAATATTTGTGATGCGCCATCTGTTGAAATGACATATGCAATGAACATGCCTCTGTTAAATGCCATTTAGTATGGGATTTGCAAAAACAGTTTTAATGTTTGTGATGCGCTATTTTGTAAAAATGACAAATATAATGCAGTTTATTACTAAAAATGTTTGTGATGCACCATTTGTTGGAAATTACAAATGTAATGCCTATGTCTCTGTTATATGCTATTTGGTATGGGATTTATATTTTTGTGATGTGCCATTTGTTGGAATGACAAATACACTGTACTATACTACTAAAAATGTTTGTGACGCATCACCTGCTGGAATGACGGAGACACAGACCAACCTACAGACACTTGTCTCTTTCTTCAGGAGGATTTCATGCCACTTGATTGTATTGTACTGTAAGGTAATAAACCCTACGCTAAATAAAATAACGGTCAGCATCATTCCAAACGGAGGCGGCTAAAATCAAACAGATATTCATTTGCTCTGAACGCAGCTAAAAAAATCCCCACGTACACAAGTAAAATGTCGATGCGGCCTGACATTCACCTAGTGGAGCGAACCCGTTAGTCCAAATGAGCTGAGCAACCTTCCAAGGCAGACAAATCCAAACCTTTAAGGCCTTGCACATCTCAGTAATCCCCCCAATACCACGGGGCCATTTGCCCACGAGTGCAGCTCCATACAGTTAACCCTAAAGCTCCAGAAAAGAGAGCTGAGCCTTTCGTGGCGTGTCGGGGGGGTGGTGGGATATTTAATTAAATAAACGTGTGTCTGTTACATGACCCTTAACCACGATAATCAAGAAGAATGAACTGGGCCCAGGTACAGGATGTGTGACGTGTCTGTTTATTCTAGCGTGCATATGATAGCAGAGCGTGCAGATCGTATGTCTACTTTAACGTTATTAAAAGCCATTAAAAAAAAAAAAAAGAAAAGAAAGAAAAGAAATTGCAGGTTCAGCGCTCTGCTCTGCTCTGCTCTGCCTGCCTGCCTGCCTCAGATTGCAGCCTTCATTTGCTTTATTTTGTTTTGACAGCAGGATTAGCGAGTGTTTAAGCGAGGACGGCTCCGTCAAACACACAGCACTTAACTCAGATATGCAACATCTGAACCAAAAAAGAAATAAAAAATTACAAAAAAGGGTGGTCTCACGGGCCCGCCTGACACAAGCCATCTGTCGGATCACCTGGCTCTGATTCGTGTACCCCGTGCCCTTACCGTAAGGGCGCAAATGAGGCTGAAGTTGAATTTTTTTTAAAAGAGACCCTGAACCTCTGCCAACAGTTTCGTCAACACTGCGCCCCTCAAAAAGCTTTCGTTCAAACTGCTGATCCTGTCCATTTAAGGAGACTCCATCCTCTCACATCAGCCCCCAGGTCAGGTTTGCTCTGTTCCAGTCCCGCCTTGAGGACCCCCACGGGCGACTCAGTGCACACATCACTGGTCCAGGGGTTGTTCCTGCCTTACACCCGATGCTTGCTGGGATTGGCTCCAGCCACAGCGTCAGCCTGCTCGGGACATAGCAAGTTTGGAAAATGGATGTGAATTTTATCAATACAGCTCATAAAAACAACACCGCGTTACCCAAAGTGACCCTCCGAACCAGGGGTCGGTGCTGTTTGCTGATCTGCCTTCTCTTGTCCTCCCTCTGCAGAACAGAAGATTGACAGCCACTCCCCTGCTGACATCACTTCCGCCCTCCTGGACCCGCCCCCTCTTCTGAATGTTCTGCACACATATTTGTATTATTCCGGAGGTCACAGGCACCACCACCACCGCCCCCCCCAAACCTGTTATCGTGTCTTACGACATATAAAAGATAAAAGGCAAGGAACAACAAAGTTACAAACCTTATAATCATCAGACCTGTTAAGACATAAACCAAAAATGTCCAGAATCATGAAGCTGGACCGGGGGTCTCCAAGTCTGGTCCTAGAAGGCTACTGAGGTTTTCAGCCTAACCCTTTTTCTTAGAGGTTTTCATTCCAACCCGTTTCTTAATCAGCAATCACTATTTGGACTTCTTTTACCTTCATTTTAAATCAACTTGCCATTTAACACTTTGCTTTTCCTTAATCGGCAGCCAAAAAAATAATGACATGGAAACGGGGCCAATGAGACCAGCTAACCTGCGTCCATCACACGATATCCAAAAAAATAAAGAAAGGCAAAGGTCTCAGTTAGGTTGATCCCCTCAGGCCCACCAAACATCTAGAAAAGAGAAAAATCAAACCATTTTGGAAACCAGCAGCAACCAGCCACGGAGTTAGTTAGATTAACGGGGTTTAATTAACAACGGGAATCGACTTCTAATTAAGAAACTGGTTGGAGTTGGAGACCCTGACTTAGCCGGTCACTAACTTCACGTCTCATTTCCAAGAGGGCTGAATCTTAAAAAAAAAAAAAAACAAGCCAATTAAAATGAAGGGAAAAGAAGCCAGTTAGCAGCACGGATTAAGGAAAGGGTCAGTTGGAGACCCCCGATCTGGACGGACATGAACGTTAGTGAGATTAGGTGCGTTTCGAATCTGCTTTTAAGTTCTAACACCGAGTGCGTTTACGGTAGGGTTACACCGTACGCCGGAAGTGGAAGAGTACCGAAAAACCCAAAATTTTGAAAACAGTGCGGTACCAGCATTTTGAGGATTTTCGGTTCATCAGCTTTCCCCTCAACTCCCATCCCACTTCCCTCGAAACTCGCCACTGCAGTTGTGGAAAAACATCTCGCTTTGTAGACTTCACGATACGAAACTACGCGCTTTGACGTGTACAAAACTTTACAGGGGGGGGACCCTCCAACTTATTGCTTCAACGTGACCGGGACTTCAAGACTATCAAGAGGTGAGTGGCGCGGTGCGATGGCACGGGGAGGCAAGCTAACTGTGCATCTCACCTGGGAGGATGGAGTAACATGGGGGGCGGTTTGAAGTTATCCGTTAGTCGCTTTGGAGCCGTTCTGATCACCAGTAAGCTGGTATCGATGCCAAAGTCAAAATCTTCCTACCGTTGCAAGTTGAGTTTTCATGAACACGCACAACGGGCACAAGGTGAGTAACCCGGCTAAGGCAGAAACCCCCGTTTACTCGCACGAGTCCAACCTATGGAGTTCTCCTGTTTGTCAAAACGCTCCAAAGTCATAAAAAGACCAAACATAATTAATCCGAAAACAAGCATGGAGCCTGTGTCTCCCGAAATTGTGCTGCTGAGCTCAGCGCTGCACGTTCAGCTCATTCACAAAAACTTAGAATAATCTGTCTCAGAATTTCAGAACTCCCTTTCTCCTGGTTGAAATAACGTGATCGCCCAAACATTCGCCTCAGGCAATTTCTCTTTGTGGACGTTCCCATCGTTTCCTACCCCTGGCTGCTGGATGTTTATACGAAACAGAAAAAAAAAAAGACATACACAGACTAACAGAGTGCAGCGGACATGTGCAGACTATGAAATTCTTAATTGAAACCCTAGTCAAGGGTTTACATGGCCACATAGCCGGGTTACTCACAGAGTTAAGTTTCAACAGATGGCGCCAAACCAACATTTCTAGTAATAAAATGCAATGAATTTGTCATTCCAACCGATGTCGCATCACAAATATTAATGCTGCTTTTACAAATCCTATACGACACGACATATGATGGAGACACGTGCATGTTATTCCATTCCAACAGATGGTGATACACAAACAGTTTTAATAATAAAATGCATTACATTTGTCATTCCAACCGATGTCGCATCACAAATTTTAATACTGTTTTTACAAATTCTATACTACATGGCATATAACAGAGACACATGCATTGCACTTGTCATTCCAACAGATGGCGCCTCACATACATTTTTAGTAATAAAATGCAATGAATTTGTCATACCAACCGACGTCACATCACAAATATTAATACCGTTTTTACAAATCCTATACTACATGGCATATAACAGAGACACATGCATTGCATTCCATTCCAACAGATGGCGCCACACAAACATTTTTAGTAATCAAATGCATTACATTTGTCATTCCAACTGATGTAGCATCACAAATTTTAATACTGTTTTTACAAATCCTATACTACATGGCATATAACAGAGACATATGCATTGCACTTGTCATTCCAACTGATGGCGCCTCACATACATTTTAGAAATGAAATGCATTGTATTTGTCATTCCAACTGATGTCACATCACAAACATTAACACTGCTTTTACTAAATGGCATATGACAGAGATATATGCATTGCATTTATCATTCCAATAGATGGCACCTAGCAAACCATTTTAGTAATGAAATGCATTGCTTTTCTCATTCCAGCTGATGTCACGTCACAAACATTACCTCTGTTTTTAAAAGTCTCAGACTAAACGGCATAACACAAACATATACATTGCATTTGTCATTCCAACTGATGGCGCATCACAAACATTAACACTGTTTTTAAAACATGCCGTAACAAAATGGTATATAACCGAGATATATACATTGCATTTTTCACTCCAACAAATGGCGCATCACAAACACTTTTAGTAATAAAATGCATCGCCTTTGTCATTCCAACTGACGGCAATTACAATCATTAACCCCATGTTTTCAGAGACCAATGCCCTGGTTTCTCTAATCGGAATAAGCGTATGAGTTGTGCTTCAGCCAGGGTCCCTGGCTGTGTCTCAGATGTCTCATTTGAGTCTATTTTGTACGCTTATTTTTTTGATTTATTGGTTTAGATTGCTTATTTTGTAAGTATCAAATACCTTCTCTTATGTTCAGTGGCACCCCCTTGTGGTCACACCAGGTTATTAAGGCACATTAGACACACTCTTTGAGAAGCAGACTGTTCCACAATCTCGGGGAAGCGACTGCGAAGGCACAATCCACCTCAAGAGGCACATCTAATAATGGCGGACACGTAAACGAGTCTTGGCTGAGTGGGAGTAAAGCAAGTCAAACACAGAAGGTGGGGCGCAGCAATTTAAAGCTTAAAAAATTAAAATGTGAATCCTAACATGAACTGGGAGCCAAAGAAAGGAGGAATGCGACTTCTTTTCTCAGTGTCAGTGAATAATCTCGCAGCGGCAGCACTCAATTACCAACTACAGACATTAAACGACCGACATCCCGACACACAGAATAACAAGAGTTGAAACGGGAAGATGGAAATGCATTCCCGATTCCTAAATCGGGAAACGATAACAGAGACGTTACCTTGGAAATCATTCAAACGACTCATTAAGGTCCGACTCGAAAATCCCCTCCGATCTGTAATCTGTCATTTCACATCTATTGAAGAGGCGGTCACAGTACTTTTAGGTGGGCCGGAGAAGACCCCCTCAGACTTGCTTTCATTCACACAGAGAAAACGTTGTGCCAGCCAGACTTTAAACGCCACCAAGCAGTCCAGAAAGGCCAACTTGTGAGGTTTCACAGATAAATAAAGCTGCATGTCATCAGCCCGAAAATGAAAGGAAATAATAATAACAGATGGACGGTGTGGGATATGGCCGGCCATTCATCCCGGCCAATACCCCCATGCCGCCAGATGGACCCCTCCCGGAAACATGGAGGTACCCCGAATTCCAGCAGGGCATCATGAACATTGGAGTTTTCCTTCACAACACTGCTGGATACCACAGGGGCCACCAGGGGTCGCTGCAGGGAGGCTCAGAGACTGGTCACAGGGACAGAGGAAATGACGTACTTCCGGGAGGAAGAAAAGGAGTTTTAACCCAACCCGGAAGTGTCATAAAGTCACATGGACTGAGGGACAGAAACACTTCCGGGTCAAGAAGTATAAAAGGACGATGGGAAACCCAGGCAGATTGAGCCGAGTTGGGAGGAAGGGAGACTGAGCTGCTGGGAGGTGTGGAGGATTATTGTTTATGATAATTGTGGAGTGGAGGGAGCTTTGTGCACATTTGAAAATATTAAAATCAAATTATTGGACTTTAATCTGGTGTCTGGCATTTGATCTGAGGGTTCAAAGGGGACACAGCGCCCCCTATCTGTCACAACGGATAAATGAATGGATGGATGGATGGATGGATGGATAGGCAGACTAATGGGGGTAGGTGTGTGGGTGTTAAGCGTTCTAACAAAAATCCAATCTGAAGAATAAAGACCCGCACAATTTGGAAGTGAACTGCAGTTGAGCTGCGGCTGGTAGCACAGCCAGCCACCCAGGGCTAATCGCTGGCATCGACGTGACGCCCGCACTCTCTTTGCTTTGTATGCCAGCGCACTTGCTTTATAATTGTGAGGGCAGTGCTGGCAAGTCAACAGTGAAACGAGAGAGCGCCGCCACGATTGCTTTTTATTTTTTGTTTTGTCGTGTTTAGTGCGACCACCCGAAGGCCCCTAACTCACAACACGTCCCTCTTTCTTATCATTTAATGCCATTTTTCACCGTCGTCCTTCCAAGTAGCGCGCTGCATTGAAGACAACTACAGCGGCGGCCCCACAAGCTTCCAGCCGTTTCCATGAGTGGTTTGCTGGCCAAAACCTGAGGCCACATCAGTCAGCATCGAAATCCCAGTTAGATTTACTGGCCAAGTGTGTTTGCGTACAAGGAATCTGACTCCACACAGGACTTAATTGTCAAAAAATATGAACACTAGGGGTCGCTGTTGCCCCTTTAAGCACCAAGAACTTGTTTATAAATATTTCTTCTGCCACGGTGCTCCCAAAGCACCACCACCACCACAATAAACAAATAATAAGAACAACAGCAATAATAATAATAATCACCATTCTCTCCTCCACACCTCCCAGTAAGCTCTGTCCTCTACCCCTTCCCAACTCCGGCTCGCTTGCTGGGTTCCCATCAATCCTTTATATGGTCCTTGACCTGGAACTGCTTCTTTCCTTCCGGCCATGTGACTGGCTGGTACTGACAACTGACATTTTCTTCCGTCCTTGTACTTCCGGGCTATAAGAAAAGAATGAGTCCCCACGTCATCTGACTGCTCACCCTGGCGGCACCCACAATGCACCCAACAGGGCTGAGAAGTCCCAGGATGTCCTGTGGGAATTCGGGGCACTGCTACACTCTAGGATTTTTTTTTGGGGGGAGGGCAGTGGCCAAAAATATCTACCACATTCCTTCCCTCCTTTGGGCGTCCCGGCCAGGTAGATCCGTCTGTCGTGGAGGGCTGGTGCAGCAGCAGGTTTTTGTTCCAACCTGATTGGTTCATTAGAAACCAATGACAGTTCTAGTTTCATTTCAGGGCCTGCCAGGTCAGGTCAGGTGACTCTTCTGGTGCCCATTATTCTCCTCTCCAAGGGCAAGTCATGGGGTGCAACCGGAAAACAAAAACCTAAAAAAACTTACTGAAAACATCCAAATCCTATTATGGGATATCATCTACTGTTGAATTCTACTCTGTACTTGTCATATTTCTATTGCACTATTATATTGTATTGTATTGTATTGTATTGAGGAAGACTTCTGTTCTGTTCTGTGTATTGTGTTGTATTGACCCCCTTTTTTGACACCCACTGCTCACCCAACCTACCTGGAAAGGGGTCTCTCTTTGATTTGCCTTTCCCGAGGTTTCTTCCAATTTGTTATTTTTCTTCTTTGACAGTCATGGCTCTGCTGTCAAGAGGCGGGGCCTGTTAAAGCCCATTGCAGCACTTCTTGTGTGATTCTGGGCTCTACAAAAATAAATTGTATCGTATCGCATATTGTATGTGCCTTGTATTGTATTGTATCGCATTCTATTGTATAAATTGTATCGCATTGTATATTGTATGTGCCTTGTATTGTATTGTATCGCATTCTATTGTATAAATTATATTGTATTGTATATTGTATGTGCCTCATATTGTATCACATTCTATTGTATAAATTCTATTGTATTTTATTGCATATTGTATGTGCCTCGTATTGTATCACATTCTATTGCATAAATTGTATTGTATTTTATTGCATATTGTATGTGCCTCATATTCTATTGTATTGTTTCGTATTGTAAACATTATATTATATCGTATCGTATATTGTATGTGCCTCGCATTGTATTGTATAAATTGTATCGTATCTTCCAAATGATGTGTAGCTTGGAGTGGACGAGTAATTCTCTGCCAATTGCTTTTCCTCTCCTAAGGTTTCCATTAAACCAGTCACTTCATGATGAATACACACAGGTGGAAATGGAGACACGTCACACCGGATGACCTTTCCTGTCACAGCCTTCATTTACATAACCAGTTAGAGGCGGTCTAATGTGGCAAACCCAGCAACTGAGGCCTACTAGCCTGTGATTGGCTGCGATCAAATCAAACGGGTTTGACTTTCTCGTTAGTCATTGGGCGGGGGCACTGTGTGCACGAGAGCTGGCAACCAATGAATGCTCATCTGAAGGTATCGATTCATACAATGCAGTGACGAGGAACAGAAGAGAAGAGAAGCTTGTCTGTCTGATATCTCGTATTTTAGACACCATAAAAGAATGGAGAAAAGAAATAAAGGCAGAGATGCTGCTACCCTTTGGAGTCTGCAGTGGCCATTGTTCAAACATGAGGACAAGGGCTGTGCCAATGAAAGTCAAAGAAGCCATTATGAGGCTGAAAAACAAGAATTAAACCATTAGAGACATCAGTGAAACCTTAGGATGACTGAAATCAGTCAGTCATTATCCAACTTACTATATCCTAACTACAAGGTCACGGGGGTCTGCTGGAGCCAATCCCCTGCCAGCACAGGGTTCAAGGCAGGAAACAAACCCCGAGCAGGGCACCAGCCCACTACAGGGCACACACCAGGGTCAATTTAGAATCGCCAATGCACCTAACCTGCATGTCTTTGGACTGTGGGAGGAAACCCACGCAGACATGGGGAGAACCCAGGTCTCCTTACTGCGAGGCTGCAGCGCTACCCACTATGCCACCGTGCCACCCTGACTGAAATCAACTGTCTGGAATATCATGAAGAAGAAAGAACACACTGGTGGGCTCAGTGATCACAAGGCCAAGGAAGACCACCACTGCTGATGACAGAAGAATCCTGATTATGGTCATGTAAACGCTCCAAATGCCCATCTGACAGATCAGAGACAGTCTTCAGGGGGCCGGCGTGTGTGTGTGTGTGTGTGTGTGTGTCAGAGACGACTATCAGCAGACGACTATCAGCAGAAACACCGAGGAGGCCACACTGCAAGATGGAAACCACAAAAACAGGACGGCCAGATTACAGTTTGTGAAAAAGGACTTCAAAGAGCCAGCAGAATTCTGGGTAAAGGTCATGTGGACAGCCGAGACAAAGATGAACCCGCATTAGAAAAATGGTAAAGTGTGGAGATGACAAGGAACTGCCCGAGAGCCAAAGCAGACCACCTCATCTGTTAAACATGGCGGTGCTGGGGGTGTTATGGCGTGGGCATGTATGGCTGCCACAGGTCCTGGCACACTTCTCTTCATTGATGATGGAACTGCTGACAGCAAAATTAATTCTGAGGTGTGTAGAAACATCTGATCTGCTCGAGTTTCAGTCAATGCCTCCAAACTCAATGCACGGCACTTCACCCTACAACAAGGTAAAGAGCCAAACAAACTGCTGAGGCAACACAGGAGCTACACAGAGCTAAAAAATGGAAAATTCTGGAATGGCCAAGTCAGTCACCTGAGCAGACCTTCTATATGCTGAAGAGAAAACCTGAGGGGACAAACCTCAAGGGGACAAGCCCACCCCAAAACAAGCAGGACCTGAAGATGGCTGAATTAGAGGCTTGGCAGAGCATCACCAGAGAAGACCCATCAGCAACCTGGTAAGGCCTGTGAATCACACACTTCAAGCACTCGTTGCATGCTGGGATATGTGACAAAGTCCTAAATATGCCAAGGGCTTTAGTAGACCTGCCATCACTGTGTCCCAAACATTATGGTGCCCTGAAATGGGGTTGGGGGTCCGTATAGAAAAAGTGCTGTGTGACCCAAATGTCGGCCAATCCCCTTCCACGAAAGTCTGCCACGTGCCCTGTGATCGCGGCGTCTGAATGGGATGATTTGTCGTTTTAAACTGTGGAGCAGAGGGGCGAATCAAAGAACAAATGAGTCTTTGTCCTAAACATTATGGAGGGCACTGGATGTTCAGGTTTGGAAATCTTAATGGCAGCAACAAAAGCAGAAGAAATCAAATTGTAAACTGGAGCGATGGAGTCCCCGCTTAACAAGCAAGTGTTACGGAAATCCGAGTGTATTTGGTCAGAGAGGACTCACCCCCTACCGTACATTCTCGGTTTCCGTTGAATCTTCTCAATAAGCTCATCCACCCATCAAACCCGCTATATCCTAACTACAGGGTTACAGGGGTCTTCTGGAGCCAATCCCAGCCAACACAGGGCACAAGGCAGGAAACAAACCCCAGGCAGGGCGCCAGCCCACCGCAGTCAATAAGCTCCAAACATAAACAGGCTTAAAGGGTACGTTTGGTATTTTTCAAGTCAACGTTATTTCCCCACAGACATGACGCACATGTATTTGTGTTCTAAACTTAAACATTTTCTATAAATTAATTCAAAAACACACAGCCTGTCCTTAAATATTCTATAATGTAAGTCACGGGGTACAACCGGAAAACAATAGCCTAAAAAAAACTTACCAGAAACGTCCAAGAAAGTGATGGAGCGTCAGTCCGTGTCTTCATATCACACACACATTGTAAAGCAGCTTACTGTATGTACGTCATTTTAGAACAAAAAAAATAAAACACACCAATATTATGAGATTCGGCCATTTTGAAAGGATTCACTTCCTCTGCATTAACCTTTCACCTCTCCAAGGGGCGGGGTCTCCTCTCCAAAGACCAAGCCACAGTAAACTCTTGCTGCCGCGTGATCGGTGCCATGTTGATTTATGTGGGAACTCCTCCCACGACGGCCCGATGGCACGATGGTATCCTTACCACGAGAGAAATGGTACCAGGGATATGCGATTAGATGTTTACTCCGTGATACCTTTTGATGTCAAAGCCAAGAATTAGAAGCAATGAAGGCACGTTTCTTGTATCGTAAACTTTGTTGCTTCAACGTGGACATATTCAGTAAGTTTGTAGGCTTTCGTGCTGTGGTCGAAGCTCAGTGCCCCATGACTTCCATTATAAAGCGTAACAAGAGGCTATTACTTTTTTTAAATTGGTAGAAAATGTTTCATTTTAGAACACAATTTCACATAACAAATACACTGAGACTGCGTCTGTGAAGAAGTAACTTTGACTTAACCTCTACGTCAGTGTTTCTTAAACGTTTCCTTCTCGCAACCCAATTTTACCTTTCTTAGTGTCTTTGAGGCCCACTCCTTGACAAATGCCTGGACCGTCATCAGTGAGGGGGGATGTGGGGTCCCCCTTGGAGGATTGCGGCAGATCGTTGGGGGGTTAATCGAGGCAAATCGTCCGAGTGAAGTCAATCGATTAATTAACCCATGATGACCTCTTTTTATTAAATGCAACAGTAATTCGCAACTCAATGGAGGAAACTCAGTTTAAGAAACCCCGCTCTAGATCACAACATCTAGGAACCAAAAGAGTGGAGTCGTAACTAAAACATGTGAGAGAAACCCATAAATCAGGAGGGACGTCACTTATAAAATACGCCGAGAATCATGGACGATCATTTCGGGGTTTAACTGATGAGGATCATCAGAGCAATATCCATGACCCCCGCCATTAAATACAATAGGAACTAGCGACCCATCGGCGGAAACTCACTACCAAGTTCAATAAACACCGCTTTAGATCACAACATCTAGGAACCAAAAGAGTGGAGTCCTAACTAAAACATGTGACAGAAACCCATAAATCAGGAGGGAGGTCGCTTATGGAATACAACGAGAATCGTGGACGATCATCTGGAGGTTTAACTGAGGAGGATTGGCAAAGCAATCTCATTGACCCACTAGCATTAAATACAATAGGAACTAGCAACCCATCGGTGGAAACTCACAACCAAGGTTAATAAACCCTGCTCTAAATTATAACATCTGAACCAAAATGGTGGAATCCTAACTAAAACAAGTGACAAAGACCCATACATCAGGAGGGCGGTCACTTATAAAATACAACGAGAATCGTGGACGATCATCTGGAGGTTTAACTGATGAGGATCATCAGAGCAATATCCATGACCCCCTGCCATTAAATACAACAGGAACTAGCGACCCATCAGCGGAAACTCACAACCAAGTTTAATAAACACCGCTTTAGATCACAACATCTAGGAACCAAAAGAGTTGAGTCATAACTAAATCATGTGACAGAAACCCATAAATCAGGAGGGAGGTCGCTTATAAAAATGGACGATCATCTGGAGGTTTAACTGAGGAGGATTGGCAAAGCAATCTCATTGACCCACTAGCATTAAACACAATAGGAACTAGCAACCCATCGGTGGAAACTCACAACCAAGGTTAATAAACCCTGCTCTAAATCATAACATCGGAACCAAAACGGTGGAATCCAAACTAAAACAAGTGACAAAGACCCATAAATCAGGAGGGCGGTCACTTATAAAATACGACGAGAATCGTGGACGATCATCTGGAGGTTTAACCGATGAGGATCATCAGAGCAATATCTATAACCCCCTGCCATTAAATACAATAGGAACTAGCGACCCATCGGCGGAAACTCACTACCAAGTTCAATAAACACCGCTTTAGATCACAAAATCTAGGAACCAAAAGAGTGGAGTCCTAACTAAAACATGTGACAGAAACCCATAAATCAGGATGGAGGTCGCTTATGGAATGCAAGGAGAATCGTGGATGATCATCTGGGGGTTTAACTGATGAGGATTATCACAGCAATATCCATGACCCACTACCATTAAATACAATAGGAACTAGCAACCTAACAGCGGGAACTCACAACCAAGATTAATAAACCCCGGCTCTAAATCATAACATCGGAACCAAAATGGTGGAATCCAAACTAAAACAAGTGACAAAGACCCATAAATCAGGTGGGAGGTCACTTATGGAATACAACGAGAATCATGGATGATCATCTGGGGGTTTAACTGAGAAGGATTGTCAAAGCAATATCCATGACCCACTACCATTAAATACAATAGTAACTAGCAACCCATCAGCGGAAATTCACAACCAAATTTAATAAACCCCGCTCTAGATCACAACATCTAGGAACTGAAAAGGGTGGAGTCTTAACTAAAACCGTTGATAGAGACCCGTAAATCAGGATGGAGGTCGTTTATGGAATACGATGAGAATCGTGGATGACCATCTGACCTTTTTCTCCCTTGGAGGACTAAGGAGGATCGTCAGAGCAAGTCCACAGAAACCCACTTTATAAACCATCTGTAACCCATCAGCATCAAATACAACAACAATTTGCGACCCAATGCTGGCAACTTGCGACTCGGTTTAATAAACCCTGCTTTAAATTACAACATCAAGGAACCAAAATGGTGGGGTCGTAACTAAAACAAGTGAGAGAAACCCATAAATTGGAAGGGAGGAGCTAATGGAATACGTTGAATATCATGGATGATTGTCTGAGGGTTTAACCAAGGAGGATCACCAGAGCAATATCCATGACTCTCTGCCATTAACTACGTGTCTAACGACCCATCAGCAGAAACTAACAATCAAGTTTATCAAACCCAGCTCTACATCACAACATCTAGGAACCAAAAGAGTGGAGCCATAACTTAAACAAGTGAAAGAACCCCATAAATCAGGAGGGAGGAGCTTATGGAATAGGATGAGAATCTTGGACGATCATCAGAGCTTTTCCCCCTTGGAGAATCATGACCGTTCATCAGACCCGTAATGAAGGAGGATCATCTGAGCAATATCTCCAACCCTAAAACAGGCAACCTGTGACTCCCTGCTTTAAATCACAGCATCTAGGAACCAAAAGGGTGGAGTCGTAACTAAACGCAAGTAACAGAAACCCATAAATCAGGAGGGAGGAGCTTATGGCATAGGATTTTCATGGGGGTAATCGAGGAGGACCAACGGGGCAGTGTCTGTGGTGATCCATTTCTATCAAATGCTAAAGTAATTAAGAACTCAACTTTGCTGACCTGTGACCCATAGTTTAAGATCCTGTGTTTCAAGTCATAGGTTGAGCAGGTAGCACTTGCTTCACACATTAGTTGAATCTAAATGTTGGTTTAGTATTTACGTCCAATAGTTCTGATCCAATGTTTCACAATGTATTTTATGCTTATTGCTATATTTATTTATTTATTTTTTTACTTGATGGCTGTGTTCGTTGTTGGTGCGTCTTTACTTGACACATTAGTTACCCAGGAATGTGGTAGACAGTAGGACTTTGGGGAAACCTTTAAAACTTGACTTGATGTTATCTTGGATAGGGCTGGCGAGCTTTGTTGGGCTGAAAGGCCAGTTCTCCGTCTAAAGCTTTCTAATGTTATGTTGTGGTCTCAGCATAAAACCTGCAGTCAAACCAAATGACCCCCTTGGAACAATAAAACTGAATTGAACAGAATTGTTATTTAGTTGTTGATCCAAACCACACTGTAATGGAAGCAGAACCCTCCCGAACCCCTAAGAGGTATGTATGTGGGTGAGACATCGGGCAGCTTAGCTATTAGCTAAACAAACGGGCCGTGAAATGGACTGAGTGGTCTGCTCTCTTTTGTCAGATTTTGGATGTTCTAGGAGCTCGATGATTGCTCTGCAGCTCTTTGGTTGACTGAACTCGCTCAGCTGTCGCAGGAAGCACATGAAACCCTTTTCGAAGTGATCTGAAGACGACGTATACGGCACCATTCTGAAGTACAGCCGAAACGTTTTCATTTGACAGGCACACGTGTAGCTTTTGCGGCGACACCCAGCCAGGCTCCTTTGGCAGTTAATGTCGACCGAGCACCCGGCTGCGCGCGTGTGCAGCTCCTTGGTCCGTCCGAACAAGCCGCTTAGCGCGCACTCCCGCACACCACTGCGCATGCGTATGTCAACAAGACGCGGGCAAGCGCCACAAGGAGAAAACATCTTTGTGTCCACCCGGGTTGAGGAGGGAGATGTCCGTCTTATGTATCGGTCGGTCGGTCCCACTCGCTAGTTAGTAGTGCTGCCCCCGGCTCCGGGATAGACGTTCACATCTTTATAAAAGCGGAGTCGCAGCAGGCTCTCGATTACTTTTTTTTTTCTTCAATAAACACAAACAAGAGCTGAGCTGAGCTGAGGCGAGTCGGTAGAGAAAGGGCGGACAGAAGCGCGACGTTAAAAAGCTGACGGACTGCTACAGCGCACACGGCAGTTACGGGTCTCGAAGAAAGAAAACAAAAAAAATAAATAAATAAATTAGGGCGAGTGAGCCGTCCAGCCGGGGGCTTCAGCGCTGCGCGGATATTCCTTTCATTTTATGGATTTACTTAATTTGTTCGCGTTTCGTACGCTATTGTGCAATCAGACGCTATTAGCGCTAATGAAGCAGCCTTTGAAGTTTGTGTCGGAGCGCGGGCCACACACGGCACGGGGAGGGGGGGGGTCTTGGTGTAAGTGCAGGTGACGCAGCTTCTGGGTTTAACCCTTGCCCCCCTTCGACTGCCCTGTGTGGCTGTCCCCGGACCGAGACTTTCACCATTGGGGGTGGGGGCGCTTAATTCAAGCTGTCAACTTGAACGGAGTTGCGAAGGGGGCGCATCGTCTCAAAACTTTTAAGCAACCGCCTTTTTCCCGGGACAAGGAGACTGACTGACCGACCGACGAAAGCAGGCAGGCAGACAGACAGGCAGGCGCGCGCGAGTGGACACAGGTGACAAGAGGCGAGGCGAAATAGACAGACTGACGGACCGGCGGGAGGACGGACACCTGCTCTCTTACCTTATTGCAGTGGTAATAGTCCAAGGGGCTTAAGCAAGCAGGATCCGCCGCCAAAGAACCCACGCTCGCCGGGGCTGCGGGATAAAACCTCACGTCCATTTCAGAGTCCGTAAGACTGACGGCATGAAAGCAGCAGGTTCAGTGCGCCTGTGACACCCACCCTCCCGCTCCCCTGTCTCTCTCTCTCTCTCTTTTCTTCTTCTCTCCTCTCGCTCGCTCGCTCTCTCTCTCTCTCTCGCCCCGTGTGTGTGTGTCGCGCGCACCCGCTATTGTTTAACCGAACAAAAAAGAAACCGAGGGAGAGAAAGAGAAAAGGGGGCCGAGTCTGTGACATCCGCTCGCGGTTTTAACTTGAGCAGTTAGCGGATACGCAGTGATGCTGCTTCAGCTCAGCCTATACCATCAGTACATATAGCTGTGGTGTGCACAGGGGCGTCACGTGTCTGCCGGGGAGCGAGCGAGAGAGGGGGAGAGAAAGAGCGATGGAGGGAGAGACCTTCTGTAACGACCCCCCCCTTCCAATTCGAGCTGTGCCGCCGCCGCCACCACACGCTCGCTGCACCGGACAATCCACTTCCACACTCCTTTCGCACACTTGCAATCCCAAGAAGCGCAAAAGTTGCTGCGCGATCCCCACACATGACCCCCGACCCTCGACCCCTCAATCTGCCTCTCCTCCGCCGTGCGCGTGTGTATTTTTTTTTCCCGCTGCTTCGCCTCTGCTTTGTCATCTCCGAGTATTTATCCATGGGTTCAGCGCGGGGACTTCTGGTTTGGTTTTGCTTGTTCCCCTCTCCATGATAAATGGCAGGCGACCTCTTGTGATATTAATAATAACAATAATAAGGAGATGTGGGGGATGGGGGGTTTTGCGCTTACTTGGCAAGCGCTCCTCTCGTTGGAAATGTGCGAGTCAGCTTCCTGTGACGGATCAGATTGGCACTCATTGGCCAGGCTTCGGGAACTTCTTATTGCCATTTGCCCCATCCGAGAATACAACCCACTTGACGTGAAGCCAGATGTGGTGTGCCACGCTCGTCCTGGCATCCTGGTACGTCGTATAAATTACCCGTCGCGACTCTCCGATAATTCACCATGACCCTCTTCCCCCACACCGGATTCCAAACGATTCGTGCCCAGTTGATATGAAGTTGGCATACTGGCTGGGTATTAGCCCACAAATAACACAATATGACAAATCTAAAAATTGCCAGTGGGGAGACTTTGACATGGGTAATTAAAAAAACGGACGGATTGTTTTCTGGTTACGCTATAAATGCTTAAACATAATCAAAAAAAAAAACGATTTGAGGCTTCGTTCGACTGTAATCGTGTAGCGTCTTTCTGTAGCCGCGCAATGACAAAAACTCTTTACAAAGCAGCTATTGAACTAATTGGGAACGCGGAATGTCGCAGCGCCAATGTCACAATGTCACTTTTACAGTATAGTAGAGAACAGGTGCGCATTTAACGAGAAAGGGGGAGGAGCTGAGCGTGGAACAGCGATGGGGGTGCGTGTAAACATGACGAGTGGGCGGGGCTTCAGAAATGATTCGCGTGCGGGGAGTGTCTGAGTTGCTTAATGAGGAGTACAGAACGAGGGCGGGCCCAAAACGTGTGGGCGGGACTCCAAGACAGGTGCTGCCCGGCATCCAGTTTAACCCATACGTGCCATGCGGAGGTCACACTGAACTTGTACGTTATGTAGACTGTAATGCCACGGTGTGGGAGCCCCGTCCACGCTGTGGTTCAATGTGATTTTTTTTTCCCCATGCTGTAAACGTAATGAGTTAATTCTGCTTGCCAATCGTCCATCTTGTTTCTACAGATTACATTTCAAGGTGAAAAGTCATTTCACTGCGCGTCATCAACACAATGAACATACAGGACAGCACTTGCAGCTCAAATGACTTGGTCTGGCTTTCAGTTTCAAACCCTCAGCTCCATCCATTTTCTGAACTCACCCATGTGCAGTGAAGCCACAGCCAATCCCACAGCACTGAGTGCCTGGCAGGAAGCAGCCCTGAATGTGATGCCAGTCACCTTGGTGTTTGTTACAAGCTTCAAGCTGCCAGTCCACCACAGTAAGGTGGTACTGTAGGAAAAAAGGCGCGAAGAGGGGATGTGGACAAACCTAACGTCCTGAAACCATTTTTAAAATAGATTTTCCCTTTCATTGCTACCATCTTCCAATGACCAGTCCCCACCATACCATCCCTACAATGTCCACATCTACTACCACATCCACTGGAATGTCCAGTGATCAGTAATGGGCTGTCCATAACCAAGTGAGGAGACACCTGAGTAGGCTACAAATAGAAAAAGCCACAGGACCTGATGGAGTCAGTCCTGGAGTTCTTAAGGCCCATGCTGACCAACTTTATGGTGTCTTTTATCACCTGTTCAGTTTGTCCCTAAGGCTCGAGAAAGTGTCTCTTTTGTGGAGAACATCCTGCATTGTTCCTGTTCCAAAGAAGGCAGGCACATCTTCACCTAATGATGACAGACCAGTGGCACTAAGGTCTCAAATGATGAAGACCTCTGAGGGGCTAACCCTTTGACTTTATGAGTCCTGTTGTGGTAGACCACCTGGACCCACTGCAGTGTGTCTATCAGATAAAGATTGGAGCGGAGAATGCAATTACCTGTCTTCTCCACAAGGCTGGACAAAGCTGGCTACACTGTGAGGATGAGGTGTTTTGATTTCTCTGGGGTCTTCAGCACCATCCAGCCTTCCCTGTTAAGGGGTCGTCTCAGAGATATGGAGGTGGTGTCCTGGATGGTGGACTATCTGTCAGGCAGAGCACCAGTTGGTGAGGCTCAAGGATTGTGGGGCACCACCAGGAACAGGCCTGTCACCTTTTGTTTTCACTCTTTGCACACCTCAGACTATGAATAATAATATAACAGCAGGTCACATCACTTGCAGAAATTCTCAGCACTTGTGGGGTGTATTGATAAGGGCGGCGGGAGACAAAAGAGAGGAGACCGGTGGAGAACTTTGTGAATTGACCATTTAGGCAGCACTCCATCAATCAGGAGTTAATGGTGGGGTGCGACAGTTTAAAGGAGGAGCAGGAGGAGAAAGAGACAAAAACTGAACTCCTTGGGCAGAACTCCAAGCGATGCTCATCACTTGTCACTTTCTCACCAACCGCCCCCCAGTCTGTCAGGATGGGCAAACACACATCCTCCACCCTTACCCTGAGCACTGGTGTGCCGCAAGGATGTGTCCTAAGTCCCCTTCTCTATGCACTCTTCAACCCATGACTGTCAACCCATCCACCAATCAAACATTATTGTTAAATTTGCGGATACAACTGTCATTGGGCTTGAAACAGACAACAATGAAGCTCCATATACAACAACAACAACAGCATTTATTTCTATAGCACATTTTCATACACATAATGGAGCTCCAAGTCCTTTACATCCATCCATTATCCAACCCGCTCCATCCTAACTACAGGGTCACGGGGGTCTGCTGGAGCCAGTCCCAGCCAACACAGGGCGCAAGGCAGGAAACAAACCCTGGGCAGGGTGCCAACCCACTGCAGGGCACACACACATACATCAAGGACAATGTAGAATTGCCAGTGCACCTAACCTGCATGTCTTTGGACTGTGGGAAGAAATCCACGCAGACACGGGGAGAACATGCAAACTCCACACAGGGAGAACCCAGGAAGCGAACCCGGGTCTCCTAACTGTGAGGCGGCAGTGCTACCACTGCGCCACCGTGCCGCCCTAGTGCTTTACATGATGAAGAAAAAAAAGACAAAGTAAGAATTAAAATAAGACAACACTAATTAACATGGAATAAGAGTAAGGTCCGATGGCCAGGGAGGACAGAAAAAACTAAAAAAAACTCCAGACGGCTGGAGAGAAAAAATAAAATCTGCAGGGGGTCCCGAGGCCATGAGACCACCCAGCCCCCTCTGGGCATTCCACCTAACATCAATGATCTGTCCTCTTTGTGTTTAGGGTTCTCTTGGAAGGACTTGACGATGATGGTCATGTAGACTTCTGGCTTTTAATCCATCAATGCCATCACGGGGCATTTTATTAGGTCGCCACCACAGAAAACTGGGAAAAGAAACAGAAGAGAGAGTAGGGGTCAGTACGGATTTTAGAGCCACCATGAATAGTTATGATAATTAATTGAATATACAGAGCATCAGGATTAAATTAAAAGTTCTGAGAAGGCCGTGTTAAAGTTAGGTGTTTTTAGCAGTTCTTTAAAGTGCTCCACCGTATCAGCCTGGTGAATTCCTATTGGCAGGCTATTCCAGATTTGAGGTGCAGAACAGCAGAAGGCCGCCCGCCTCGCCACTTCTTTTAAGTTTAGCTCTTGGAATTCTAAGCAGACTCTCATTTGAGGATCTAAGGTTACGATTTGGAATATAAGGTGTCAGACACTCCGATATATAAGATGGAGCAGATTATTTAAGGCTTTATAAACCATCAGCAGTATTTTAAAGTCAATTCTGAATGACACAGGGAGGAGGTTCAGAATCTGACAGCATGGTGCAACACCAACAACCTGGTCTTAAATACCAAAAAGACCAAAGAAGTTATTCTGGATTTTAGGACCACTGAAAAGACCAGTCGCAGTCCGATAACAATCAATGCAGATGCTGTGGAGAGAGTTTCCAGCTTTAAGTTTCTAGGAGTCGCCATCTCAGAGGACCTTGTCCTGGGCTGGAATAGGCAAAGCACAACGACGCCTCGATTTGCTCAGGAAGCCAAGGAGAGCTGACCTCCAACAGAAGCTGCACTATAGAGAGACAGCATCTTAACTAACTGCATGATGGCCTGCAGGTACAACAGCTGCACCAAGGCTGCTAAAGAAGCACTGCAGCGGGTCGTAAAAACAGCAGAGGCCATTACTGGGACTCGAACTCTCGTATAAGACCAAAAACATTCTCAAGGACAAAACTCATCCTGGAAATTCTTTGTCTGAGCTCCTCCCGTCAGGCAGACACTTTCGGTCAATCCGTGGACGCGCAAACAGACTGAAAAAGAGCTTTTTCCCATCTGCCATAAACTTTCTGAACTCTGAATCTCCTCAGTCTGAGATCATTTGTAATTGAACAAGTGCAATATGCTTTATTGGTAATGTGCAGTATACTAATGTAATACAATATAGAATATGTAATGCACTATTCATTAACAGCTGCAATAACAATTTATGCTGCTGTGCTTTGAGCAATAATAATTTGCTCTGGTTACTTGATCACCTGATACTGTTGTGACAGATAGGGGGCGCTGTCGTCCCCTTGATCCCTCTGATCAGACACCAGTCCCCAGGTCCAATAATTGAATTTATTTGAACTAAACAGTGCACAAAGCACCCTCCTCTCCACAATACTCATATAAATTCACAATAATTAATGAACAAACAATTCTCCACTCCCAGACGCGTTACTACCCTGCCACCGCGCTCAGCTCAACGACTGGGATATCCCACAGTCCTTTTATATTCCCTGACCCGGAAGTGTTTCCGTACGCTCAGTCCGTGTGACTTCCTATCACTTCCGGGTCAGATCAAAAGTCTTCTTTTCATCCCGGAAGTACGTCATTCCTCCTGTCGCCGTGACTAAGACGTACTTCCGGGTTATAGGGCACGTAAGAGTCTCTGGGCCTCCCTGCAGCGTCCTCTGTTGGCCCCCAAGGTATCCAGCAGGGCTGTAAAGGAAAACTCCATTGTCCACGATTCCCATTTGGGGCACCTCCATGCACCTGGCAGCCTGGGGGTATTGGCCGGGATGACTGGCCGGCCATAGTCCACACTGTATACGACATATTTGGAATTGTTTGACTTTTCTTTAAATGCACCTTGGGGCTGTCACAAAAAGTCATTACGTCGTGTTACACAATGACAATAAAGTGCTTGAACTTGAACTAATGCCGTCCTTACAGAGAAGCATAGTGGTGGTGGCATCGTGTCATGGGGGTACAGGGACAGGGTGACTGGTCAGAATGGAGGGAAGGACGAATGCAGCCAAATATGGAGAGGTCCATGTGGAAAAGCTGGTCCAGAATACATGCAACCTTCGATTCAGAGGTGATCGTTCACCTTTCAGCACCACAATGCTGGAGTGGCTTTGGGGACAAATCCCTCACTGTCACTTGAGTAGCCCAGACTTAAACCCCATAGAAGATGCGAGGAGAGACCTGAAGATGGCAGTTTAGAGGACACTTCACATCCAGTCTCATGGAGATCCTGCCTGGAGGACTGGGACAAACTGCCCAAGTGCAGGTGTGCAGAGCTCGTAGAGACTTACCCAAAAAAGACTCAAAGGGGGAATCGCTGCCAAAGGGGCTTCTAATAAAGTACCAGACAATTCAATCCCTGTGGTCTACAGAGAGCTCCTTGGACTTCATGGCTTGGTTTATGTCCCAACATGCACCCTCGATGTCCCAATCAAGTCGGCTTGCCATAGGTGGACTCCAGTCAAGTTCTGGACACATCTCAAAGAGAATGAAAGCAAATTGCTCTCGGGTCCCTTCTGTTTGGATTGCCACAGCAAAGGGTCCGAATTACTTGTAGGAATGAAAAATTCCAGTTGTTGAGTTTTAATAAATTTGTAAACCTTCTTGAGAACACATTTTCACTTTGCCATTGTTGAATGGAAATGAATCCAATTAAAGTGTGCAGAAAGTGAGGCGGGGTGGTGGTCCCAAAGAGTTTCACCAGAGACATCCATCTCTCCATGTCGGGTCCTGATGACCTGTTAGCCCCTCGTCTCCTCTTGTTATTAAGCTCCTCCCTCTGGATTTCCATGCTCCACTTCCTTGCGTTTATTAAGCTCCCTGGCTTGATCTCCATATTCATGTTGTTTTTATTAAGACTCCTACCTCCTTAATTTCCAGCTCCTTTTGCTACATTCACATGCAGTGACAAATATTAATTTCCCAGTGGGAAGTTTCATCTAAACTGCTTTTCCAGTGCTTGCTCAAAGTGGAGCCGATGACCCTACTAGCTGAATTCCCTGACTTGTGATGTAACGGCAGCATTTCAAATGGTAATACGGACGTTTCTCCTGAGTTCACGTCATCCTCATATGTCCCAAGTGTCCCTGGGCTCATGCCATTTATTTTGCCAGCTCTGTTCCCTCCTGATTTCCATCTTCTCGTCCCTGATGTTTATTAGGCTTCTCCTTCTCCTTGTGTTTGTTAAGTTCTTCCACCCTGATGTCCAGGTTGTTCTCAATTGTTCTCCTTCCTTCTGGTCCCCAGTGTTGTGTTGCAGTGTCTTTAGATGCGGCTCCTTTCACCTGTGCTTTGTGAGTGGAGCCCCAGGAGGCGGGGCCACCCTTATGTCACTCGTGCCAGCTCCTCCCACTGTGTTTATATTCGGTCAGGGAGAAGAAGAAGCCAGCAGTGGACCATTGAGTGTGATTGGGAGGCACTCCAAGGGCTTGTGTGTTGACTGTGATTCCACCCCGAGTCGAGATGGGGGCGCTGCTATTCCCGTATTGTTCTCTGTCACCTGCAGACCAGAAGCTCAGAATGTTGAGGACCCATGATGTCATTTCCATTTCCTATCCAGAAACCTTATGAAGCCCAGCAGTCGGTCAACATACGGATTTGCGACAGAGAAGACATCATCATCATTATCTTGCCAACAATATACTGGGATCACCGGCTGGTGCCCCAAATCTTTTTCTGTCTCCTACATTCTGGTTTATGGTACTCGGTATTGGCGTTTTTTTAAATCTTTTTCTGGATTCTGACTTATCGGATTTCATGTTGGGACTTGGATGCCTCACATTGTCTTTTAGGCACATCCTCTTTCCCTCTTTTTTGGGTTTTGTGCTAATTTTTACGTTTTCATCCATTCATCCATCCTTCCACATATCCTGATCAGGGTTGTGGGGACGCTGGAGCCCAGCCGGTTTCAAGCATCGGTTTCAGGGCAGGAACAGTCCCTGGACGGGGTGCCATCCCATCTCAGGGTGAACACACTGACCCTCATTTAGACTCCTCATTTGTGGACTTAATCTCACCAAGCCAGAGGTTTTATTGGTTCCTCTCTTCCAACACCTCTTTCAGGCCCGTGTAGGCCACAGCTTGCAGACAGCAATTGGGGGCTGGCTGACTGGGGGGTGAGCTTTTTCTGGACTGGCTAGTAAAGCCCCTGGCTTGTTTTGTGGAGCCTCACAGTCTTTCATCACGTCTGCATCGCCAAATCACAACAGCCAGTCCCCCCCTCCCAATCTCTGTTGTCCCAATCTCAGCTGTTTCCTGTCTGTGTTGTTATTAGGCTCCTCCTTCCTATTTCCCAAGTCCTTCCCTCCTGATCTCCAAGTTTATTGATTTATTTGCTCCTGTCACTCATTTTTGTTAAGAGTCCACTTGTTGGGCTCCTGGACCCCTCCCTTCTGATTACCATCATCCCATATCTGTTTTTAGACTCCCCCCCCTATTCCCCAAGCCCCTCCCTTCTGATTACCAGCATCCCATATCTGTTTTTAGACTCCTCCCCCTATTCCCCAAGCCCCTCCCTTCTGATTACCAGCATCCCATATCTGTTTTTAGACTCCTCCCCTATTCCCGGGTGGGCTATAAGAGGAGCCTGCAGCCACCACTCGAGGTCCAGAGTCGGGAGGAGGGAGACGAAGCTGCCAAGAGGAGTGGAGGAAAGGAAGAGTGTTGTTGTTGTTGTTGTGGTGGCGTTTTGTTTGGTGTTCTGTTGTGCCCCACAGGTGAAGAAAATATAAAGTTTATTTATTTTACGTGTGCCTCACGGTGTCAGGTCGGCGCCCATATAGCGCCTTTTAACGCTAGTCAATGCCAGCTGTAAGGAGGTGACAATGAAGGAATCCCCCGAATGGTGAATTTGATGTTAAACTCCACCACTGTGTCAGGCTGGCGTATGTTTTATTTTTTATTTACTGTTGTTTTTGAATTTGTATTTGTGTTATGTGATTTTGTCATTGATACGTATGTTTATGCACACTTTAATATTTATGCATTGTGTGTTTATGTTTTAGCAGTGATCCGTGTCTTCTGTGAGTGGAACCCCCAGAGGCGGGGCCACCGTGACATCACTGCTGAGGGACTGCCCACCACCTTTCTTTTTCGGGCTGGCCAGAAGGTCTCTCAGGGGTTTGGTGTGATCGCCGTGGAGTGTGCAGTGGGAATGACAGCTCAGGGTGCAACATGGAAATTTTTGGAGTGCCAACCGCGGTCGTCCCTTTAATTGCCCAGAGACAGAAAAATAAACAAAAAAACCAAACAAAATAACACTTGTCAGCGTGCATCCTTTCAATAGGGAATTCAAAGTAATTAGAAGATGTAGTCGCTCCAGTGGAGCTCCGTGTGGCCGGTCACTCTGCCCAGTAATGACACCCGGGATTTAATGGCGGCTGGACTTCACACAGAGGCTACTCGGCACTGCGGGTAAAGAAGGAGAGGACAGCGTTAACAGGGTTATTACATACCTCGACTGAGCCTGCGAGGAGGCAGTGCTCCATCTTGGGAGTATTGGTTTCTTTGGAGTTCCCTGGGTTATTGAATGTTTCTGTCATGTTGGACTTCTCAGTTGTAATTTTTCTACGTTTACCTGATTTATTTGGTGTAATCTCACACCCTACTTGGGAATCGTGCATTTTTGTTGAACTTCGAAGCACCCGCCCCACAAAAAAAAAAACCTCAAAAATACACACTAGAGGGAGGGAAACCATCAAACCCAACCTAGTACTGTAGGGTCATCTCAAAAAAAGCGCTGAACAAAAAACCTTCACATGGCCGAAAAGGTATAGCTGGAGTTGTTGCAATTGGGCAATCCTCAGAAAGCAAGTCCAAAAAACACAAATCCAGGGAGAACGGTCAAAAAACAGAAGAAGGGTTCAGAATCCAGTAAAATACAGAAATGCAAAATAATTCACCATGAGTCACAAAAACCACCAATGCCAGTGCATTCAATGAACCACAGGGGACTGTGGGCTTTCCTCAGTCTATATAAGGCTAACTGCAGTCCAATGACAGTGATGGACCATCCACAAAACACATGGCAGATAAAAAAACACCTCAACATAAAGAAATGAAAGGAATAACAATGCAGATTTAATTTTAAACCGACAAATGTGCAATCTACAGTTGGTAACCCATAATGACAAAGCGAAACCTTATTTATAAAAAAGTTTGTGTATTACATATAGTGCCTTTAAATCCAGTAGCATTAGTGCTACTGTCTATCTGTTTGTGTATTATATGGTACCTTTTGCATCCAGTGATATTAGCAATTCTATCTATCTATCTAATGTAAAAGAGAGCCTGACTACAGTCAGACACGACAACGTAGTGTCCAACACACACACATTTATTTACAGAAATATATACAAATATAGAAATATATTATTTGCAGTCCACAGTTCTTGGTTCTCTCGGCCGCCTCCACACTCTGAATGGAGTGAGGCGGCCCCTTTTATCCAGCCCTGGATGTGCTCCAGGTGCCTGATGACGGACTTCTGGTACCACTCACCAGTGTCCCGGAAGTGCTGCCCTTGCACCCGGAATCACTCCGGGCATAAACCATCCCTGGTCTGTCAGCACTTCCTGGGGTCCCGGAAGCACTGTACCCCAGGGATCAAGGACCAGCTGGGTACCCTGGGGAAAGTAGTGCCGCTGTCCCTGTCCCTCCTTCCTCCAGGCATCCCGGTGGAGCAGGGTTCCTGGCCATCTATCTATCTATCTATCTATCTATCTATCTATCTATCTATCTATCTATCTATCTATCTTTCATGCAGTATATAATAGTACTGTATATAACACTATATACTAATATATGAGAAACAATAACGACTTCCGGCCTGTCGCTCTCACGTCACATGTGATGAAGACCATGGAGCGGCTGCTCCTTCATCACCTGAGGCCACAGGTCTGTTCGCATACCAGGAGAAGGTGGGAGCGGAGGATGACATCATCTACATGCTACACTGATCCCTCTCCCACTTGGACAGAGGCAGTGGTGCAGTAAGAATTATGTCTCTGGACTTCTCTAGCGTTGTCAACACCATCCAACCTCTGCTCCTAAGGGACAAGCTGACAGAGATGGGAGTCAATTCATACCTGGTGCCATCAGTGGAGTGTGGACTATCTTACAGACAGACCTCAGTATGTGCGTCTTGGGAACTGCAGGTCTGACATTGTGGTCAGCGGCACAGGAGCGCCGCAGGGGACTGGACTTTCTCTGGTCCTGTTCAGCCAACATACATCGGACTTCCAATACAACTCGGAGTCCTGCCATGTGCAAAAGTTCACCGACGACACTGCTATGGTGGGCTGCATCAGGAGTGGGCAAGAGGAGGAGTATAGGAATCTAATCAAGGACTTTGTTAAATGGTGCGACTCAAACCACCTACAACTGAACACCAGCAAAACTAAGGAGCTAGTGGTGGATTTTAGGAGGACCAGGCCCCTCATGGACCCCATGATCATCAGAGGTGACTGTGCAGAGGGTACAGACCTCTAAATACCTGGGAGTGCAGCTGGATGATAAACTGGACTGGACTGCCAATACTGATGATCTGTGCAAGAGAGGACAGAGCCGACTATACTTCATTAGAAGGCTGGCATCCTTCAACATCCCCAATAAGATGCTGCAGATGTTCTATCAGATGGTTGTGGTGAACACCCTCTTCAACACGGTGGTGTGCTGGGGAGGCAGCATAAAGAAGAGGGACACCTCACGCCTGGACAAACTGGTGAGGAAGGCAGGCTCTATTGTAGGCACTGAGCTGGACAGTCCGACATCTGTATTATCGTAGTATTTCCCTCTACTTACCCTTTACCTGTTTTCTCAAGGCTAAGTGTTCTCGTCAAGTTCGTTATCGGGTTGGTCTACTGTTGCACTTTAAGATGAACACACACACACACACACACACCCTAACCACAACAGTGCCCTATGAATGACACACACACACACACACCTGATTAACCCTTAGCACTTTAAATCACACAACAGCCTGTCACTGAGCACTTCAAGAGACTTACTTATTTTCGGCACAAACAACATACGATGTTTTAGTGATATCTCAGACCTAAATATTACTTTTGGTCTACAAGAATACATTTAAACATACAAAGACTCCGCACTCTTGACTATAGGCCATTTATCAGCCAAGAAGACCTTCTTTATCGTATTGTCCCTGACTACTGAGTGGCGCCCTCACTCTCAGCCTTATAAACCTCGCAGCACAGAAATAATGGCTGTCACCAGGTGCTCAAAGAAATCTAACTTATTACTTCAATCACTCCAGACATTAAGACAAAGCCTACAAAGTTAAAAGCAGCATGGTATTTATTACAAGAATAATAATAATACCACTGGAACAAAGAATACTAGAAAACAGTTACTGATAGGAAAGTCTGAATATATACAGTCTTTAGAAAAAGTTACAGATGACAAGGATGAATGTCCCAAGGAGGCGTTTGATTTGGCAATCGATGTTCATGATGCCTTTCTGACGACCAGTGCCAGTTTCACCCGCTCCTCTTCTTCTCCTTCTTCTCTTTGCTTCTGATGTTGCTTTCAAAATGAGGCATATTTATTATAAAGTTCCATGCCGTGATTTCACAACACATGAATGTCCCATGCACCTGATTGGCTGGCTGTCAATATGATGAATGAATGTTGCTCCCCAGGTAATAAAGATATTGCCTCAGTTTTTCCTTTCCCAGGCTGTAAACCAAATTAGCACTAAGCTATGAACAACTGTTATAAAACTGAGGTACAAGGAAGAGGATAATGCCTCCTACATCTTAATTCATGTTGCTGGGATTGAGCAAAATATGATACAGAATAAGATGTAGATTTTATACAATATAACAACATCTGTGGCAGAGCGACGGGCGCTGAGCAGACTCCTGTCAATCATGGAGAATCCACTGAACAGGATCATCTCCAGACAGAGGAGCAGCTTCAGCGACAGACTGAGGAGACCCCACACTATGCGACTCTTCAGTTCCACCCGGGGGGGGTAAACGCTAACATTATTTAAAGTTATTGTCTGTTTTTACATGCATTTTTATTACTTTTTAATTTAATATTGTTTTTTGTATCAGTATACTGCAGCTGGATTATGTGAATTTCCCCTTGGGATTAATAAAGTATCTATCTATCTATCTATCTATCTATCTATCTATCTATCTATCTATCTATCTATCTATCTATCTATCTATCTATCTATCTATCTATCTATCTATCTATCTATCTATCTATCATACAGTATATAATAGTATATAGCACTATACACTGATATATGAGACATAATCCTTTAATCAATATCAAAGGTGCTATATAAGAGGTACACGTGAAAGGCACTATATAACAGAAAGATAAATAAGAGAGAAGTTCTATAAATTTCAAATGAAACATTGACTTTGCAGTGTACTTTTTGGACTGACCGACTCGTGCCGCTGTCTCTAACTGGGCCTTATCAATAACTCCTAAAGACTTTATGTAAAGCAGCCGTTTAGATACACGTATGTGAAAGGCACTACATAAGTGCACATTCAAGCTGCCATATTGCAGTTATGAGGCTAAGCCCCCTACTAGTAAAAGTGTCTCTGTGTAGGCATCGAGATGGAGAGTAGCCTGGCTTGTTAATTCACGTGCCCACTCAGATTCTGTCATGTACCCTGAGTTAAAGCAGGGCCCGGTCTCTTTTGCTTGCTGTTTATAGTGAGCCTTGTCACAGTAACTTTGCCCTTTCTTGGTTCTGTGCCCACTTTTGCGTGGCTTTGTCTGAAGTAAGTTGACCGTGCAGAGGCCAGCAGCTCCTCCTGTTCTCTCAGCACCTCACTTGATATTTAAGGGTAACTAATTTGAGGCACAGGTGGGCGCTGACCTCACTCCTCAAATCGACAGCTTCATGGACTGAGTGAGCTCATTGGTTGTCCCACAAACAGATCCCACCCCTAATACTTAAGATCAAATCATACCTGGCCTGACCGAGTCACTGGAGATGTCAGACTACATGACCGGAGGCCACAGGGTGGGCTCTGAATGCTCCTGACTAGCTAATGTAAATGATGTCCATGGCTGAAAATCACCAGAAAAGTTGTGTAATTTGAATGGGGCTTGAGAGTAAAAAGACTCCAAGAGTTGGGTTCCAGTCTGAGTAAACCATCCAGATTCTGAATAGCTCATTTGCAATGACCACCTCCACCTCCCCCCACCCCACCCCAATCTGGACCCCCAGCTTTATTGAGATGCTACCGTTGGTATGGAAACGATGGCAGAAAGACACAAGCTTGGCGGTAAGTCTCTGGGATGTACAAGCCTGCCTGAATGTGCCTGCTTTGTGACTCCATCTTGTCATTGTCTGCATGGGAATGGAATGTGTAGTGCTCCTCTCCCAGGATCCTTCAGAAACAGAACTTCTCAGCGGTCGAGGCTACAATTAATTGCTCCTGAAGCCTCAGTGCTCTACAGCTCCTGAGTGGCTTAGCTAATAGTAGTCGTCAACAGCCCACAAGATAAAGAAACAGAAAAAAAGAAAACTGCTGGGACCTTCTGCATGAGTTAAGGAAGGGGGGCCTAAGTGGGTGGGGAGGTTTGGGAAAGTCCACTGATCTGGACTGTCAACAGAAACGAAGAGGAGCAATACGAGGAAGAGTCCACGCCAGAAAATAAGTATAACATTGGCACCGTCGTTTAGCTGAGAACTAACACTAAGGTGCTGACTATCTGAGGTCATAAAAGATCCTTGGGCATATTTTGAAAAGAGTAGGATGTACCCCAATGTCCTGGATAAACTGACCACCATAGTCTGATCATTCTGGCCTCCAATCATTCCCTGTCCCTTACTGGCTAACGATCTCACTCTCTCACCCCTTTACCACCTCATAGCCACTGTGTGCTGGGCGGACTGATGGCTGCCATTATACATTAGTGGTGGCTGAAGGGGCTGTCTAAGGCACTAGAAAGGCGCTGTTAAAATGTCACTATCTATCTATCTATCTATCTATCTATCTATCTATCTATCTATCTATCTATCTATCTATCTATCTATCTATCTATCTATCTATCTATCTATTATATAGTGGCTCTCATCTATCTATCTATCTATCTATCTATCTATCTATCTATCTATCTATCTAATCCTGCCAACTACACTATCTATCTATCTATCTATAATAAAGTGCCTTTCATTTCTATCTGTCTAATCCTGCCAACTACACCAACTACTGGGTGCAGGTCGTAAAGCCTGTTTCTTGACTTCCTTTCTAGGCCTCCCTAGAGTTTTAAGGTGAGTTTCATAAGCCGGGCAAATCCTAATACACCAGAATCCCCCTCCTCCCCCCTTGTTCTTGGTCTAGTTCTCTGTTACCCCCCCACTTGCCCCCCTACATCTCATCTCCTGGCCTGTTTCTCTTTCCTTTTTTCACTCCACTCACTCCGACTTGTCTTGTCGCTCATTACAGCTGAGTGAGTTGATCGTCATGTTGTTTAGCGCCACCATCAGGTGGTCAGTGTAACTGGATGACATCCGTGGGCAGTGTGTTGGTGGGGGTCTCCAGCAGTGACCTTTTTCTGCCTTTTGCAGCACTAGTGGTCTCGACCCGTGGGTGCCTCTCTTAAGGTCGTCACGACAACAAGAAGGCGAGCTGCGAGCTGGAGGCACTCGGGTGCTCCAGGTGAGGCACTGGAACAGGAGCGGAGCGTTCAGAGAGGCAAAAGTCATCTTGCGTTATGTAAAAAGACAAAGCGGCTGAGACGGACAGGAAGCTGCGTGTGTATTTTTAACAGCTTTTGTAACACCATTGCTGAGGTTCATTTGTATTTTTAGAACTCGCTTGCATTTCTTGTAAAACACAAACAACTGATTCTAAAGAAAAGTCTAAATTTATCCGACTGCCCCCTGAGTGCCCGCTGCAGGATCTGAACGCTGAGCCCGAGAGCACCAAACCACCCGAAGGAAAGGAAGGGAGGGTGGCATGAAAATCAGGAAAGTGACGACCCCAACAGTCGTGTTGCTGTTATCTGTAACAGGTTGTACAGATGGTCTTGTCTTACTATTTAGCGCCTTTCATGGTAGGCCACTTAGTGAGGGAAAACCTCAATGGCCTTTCATTTGGCTATAATGTCTTTCATGGTGAACTGCAAGCTGCAATGATGAAGCAGTCAGGCCATGAATGAGAGCGAGTTTCAGTTTATATAGTGCCTTTCATGGCAGACTGCAATTTAAAAGCAATCAGGTAAGGGGCAACAGCAATTTTTAGCTTATATAGTGCCTTTCACACTGGCCAGTATTTTGAAGTAAAGTTAAAACCAACCCTGAAAACAGAAGACAGCAATTTTTAGTTTATGCAGTGCCTTTCCTGGTAGATATATCTTATATAAAACACTGTTAACCATTAGTATCGATATAGTGCCTTTCATGGTGCAGCAAACTGCCATGTTAAAGCAGTCAGGCAGCAAGTAACATCAATGTTTAGTTTATATAGTGCCTTTCAGGGTAAACATTTTCCCAAAATTCCACTGTCAGCCTTAAATACAAATATAGTGCCTTTCATGGTGAGCTTGCAAACTAAAGTGACGAAGCATCAGGCCATGAATGGGAGCGAGTTTCAGTTGATATAGTGCCTTTCATGGCAGACTGCAATTTAAAAGCAGGCAGGCAAGAGGAGACATCAATTTTAGCTTATATAGTGCCTTTCACCATGCCCGGTCCCTTCAGTATATTTAAAGCCCAGTCTGGAAACAGAAGACAGGGGATGCACAAACCAGTGTGTTTCTTCATGCCGGTCCCAAGCCCAGATAAATGGGGAGGGTTACGTCAGTAAGGGCATCCGGTGTAAAACTTTCCCAAATCAATATGCGGACAACAATACAAATTTCCATACCGAATCGGTCGAGCCCCGGGTTAACAACAACCGCCAACAGGGTGCTGGCGGAAATTGGGCTACTGTTGGCCAAAGAAGAAGAAGGAGAAGAAGAGGAGGTTGGAGACGTGTCTGGAGGCAGGAGGAGAGGAGGAAGGAAAAGAGAGTGGAACTGAGAGTAGGAACTTTGAATGTTGGCAGGATGACTGGTAAGGGGAGAGATTTGGCAGATATGATGGAGAGAAGGAGGGTTAATATATTGTGTGTGAAGAGACTAAATGAAAGGGGAGTAAGGCTGGGTGGATCGGAGGTGGATTTAAAATGTTCTATCATGGTGTGGATAGGAGGAGAAATGGAGTACAGGTTATTCTGAAGGAACAGCACGTCAAGAGTGTTTGGAGGTGAAAAGAGTGCCAGGCAGAGTGATGATTATGAAGCTGGAAATTGGAGGTGTGATGATGAATGTTGTTAGTGCATATGCCCTGCCAGTTGGGTGTGCAGTGGGTGAGAGAAGATTTTTAGTGAGTTGGATGAAGTGATGAGCAGTGTACCCAAGGGACAGAAAGTGGTGATTGGAGCGGATTTCAATAGACGTGTTGGTGAAGGGAACAGAGGAGGTGATGGGTAGGTATGGTGTCAAGGAGAGGAATGAAGAAGGTCAGAGGATAGTGGATTTTGCCAAAAGGATGGACATGGCTGTGGGGAATACGTGTTTTAAGAAGAGGGAGGAACACAGGGTGAGGTACAAGAGTGGAGGAAGATGCACACAGGTAGATGACATCCTATGCAGAAGAGCCAATCTGAAGGAGATTGACGACTGCAAAGTGGTGGCAGGGGAAAGTGTAGTTAAACAGCATAGGGTGGTGGTCTGTAGGATGACATTGGAGATCAAGAAGAGGAAGAGAGTGAGGGCAGAGCCCAGGATCAAATGGTGGAAGTTGAAAAAGGAAGACTGCAAGGTTGAGTTTAGGGAGGAGGTGAGACTGGCACTGGGTGGCAGTGAAGAATTACCAGACAGCTGGGCAACTACAGCAGATGTAGTAAGGGTGACAGCAAGAAGGGTACTTGGCGTGACATCTGGAGAGAGGAAGGAGGAAAAGGAAACCTGGTGGTGGAATGAGGAACTACAGGAGAGTATACAGAGGAAGAGGATGGCGAAGAAGAAGTGGGATAGTCAGAGAGATGAAGAAAGTAGATAAGAGTACACGGAGATAAGGCGCAAGGTGAAGAGAGAGGTGGCGAAGGCTAAAGAAAAGGCGTATGATGAGTTGTATGAGAGGTTGGACACTAAGGAGGGAGAAAAGGACCAGTGGGGTACAGAGAGGGACCGAGCTGGGAAAGATGAGCAGCAGGTTAGGGTGATAAAGGATAAAGATGGAAACATACTCACAAGAGAGGAGAGTGTGTTGAGCAGATGGAAAGAGGACTTCCTTGAGAGGCTGATGAATGAAGAGAACGCAAGAGAGAAGAGGTTGGATGATGTGGAGATAGTGAATCAGGAAGTGCAACGGATTAGCAAGGAGGAAGTAAGGACAGCTATGAAGAGGATGAAGAATGGAAAGGCCGTTGGTCCAGATGACATACCTGTGGAAGCATGGAGGTGTTTAGGAGAGATGGCAGTGGAGTTTTTAACCAGATTGTTTAATGGAATCTTGGAAAGTGAGAGGAGGCCTGAGGAGTGGAGAAGAAGTGGACTGGTGGGCCGATATTTAAGAATAAGGGGGATGTGCAGGACTGCAGTAACTACAGGGGATAAAACTGATGAGCCACAGCATGAAGTTATGAGAAAGAGAAGTGGAAGCTCAGTTAAGAAGTGAGGTGATGATTAGTGAGCAGCAGGATGGTTTTCATGCCAAGAAAGAGCACCACGGATGAGATGTTTGCTCTGAGGATGTTGATGAAGAAGGATAGAGAAGGAGTTGCATTGCGTCTTTGTGGACCTGAAGAAAGCATAAGACAGGGTGACTGAGAGGAGCTGTGGTATTGTATGAGGAAGTCGGGAGTGGCAGAGAAGTACTTAAGAGTGGCACAGTATATGAACGAGGGAAGTGTGACCGTGGTGAGGTCTGCGGTAGGAGTGACGGAGGTGGGATTACATCAGGGATTGGCTCTGAGGCCTTTCTTATTTGTAATAGTGATGGACAGGCTGACAGACGAGATTAGACAGGAGTCCCCGTGGACTGTGATGTTTACTGATGACATTGTGATCTGTAGCGATGATAGGGAGCAGGTTGAGGAGACCCTGGAGAGGTGGAGATATGAGAGGAGAGGAATGAAGGTCAGTAGGACCACCAAGACAGAATACATGTGTGTGAATGAGAGGGAGGTCAGTGGAATGGTGAGGATGAGGGAGTAGAGTTGGCGAAGGTGGATGAGTTTAAATACTTGAGATCAACAGTACAGAGTAACGGGGAGTGTGGAAGAGAAGTGAAGAAGAGAGTGCAGGCAGGGTGGAGTGGGTGGAGAAGAGTGTCAGGAGTGATTTATGACAGATGGATATTAGCAAGAGTGAAAGAGAAGGTCTACAGGACGGTAGTGAGACCAGCTATGTTATATAAGCAGGAGATGGTGGCACAGGAGACAGAGCTGGAGGCGGCAGAGTTAAAGATGCTAAGATTTGCATTGGATGTGACGAGGATGGACAGGATTAGAAATGAGGACATTAGAGGGTCAGCTCAGGATGGATGGGTGGGAGAGAAAGTCAGAGAGGTGAGATTGTGTTGGTTTGGACTGTGCAGAGGAGAGATGAGGGGTATATTGGGAGAAGGGTGCTAAGGATAGAACTGCCAGGGCAGAGGAAAAGAGGAAGGCCTAAGAGAAGGTTTATGGATGTGGTGAGAGGGGGCATGCAGGTGACAGTTGTGACAGAGCAAGATGATGAGGACAGTAAGATATGGAAGAAGATGATCCGCTGTGGCGACCCCTAACGAGAGCAGCCGAAAGAAGAAGAAGAAGAAGACAGTGCCTTTCAGAGTACACAGCAACCCACAGTAAACATTAACTTAAAAGCAGTTGGTCAAGGAATGACAGCGATGTTTAGTTTATATAGCGCCTTACATGGTGAGTATTGTCCAAAAGCAGACTGCAGTTTAAAACGTGAATGCTAATAACATTTCATTTTTATATAGTGCCTTCCAAAAGCAGACAGGCATTGGGATGTCAGCAGGCCTCAGTTGTCTTTTTAGTAGCGCCTTTCATTGCGAATTCCAAGCCACAGTACACCACAATTCAAAAGCGGGCAGGAGATGACAGAAACGTCTAATTCCTGAACAATAAAACCCATCAACTGAATCTACCAAACAAGGCATTCCAGCAAGGTATACTTTTTATTGTGCCTTTCACAGTGGCCCACTGTTTTAAAGTAAAGTTTGAAAACAGCGGTTTATTATGTGTGTGTGACAGTGAGTATCGTCCAGTGTCAAAGGGCACTGTCAACCATTAATTTATATATAGCGCCTTTCACGGTGACCACTACTAAAATGACAACGCAGCTTGAAAAGAAAATGCCAGCAGTTTTTACTTTATATAGCACCTTTTGTGGTGAATACTGAAGTAAGCTGCAACATCATCTGAAGTAGTGCCTAATTTATATAGTGCCTTTCATAGTGACCACCGTAAAGTTCAAACAGATGGGAGAAATGTCTAGCTTAAATGGTGCCTTCCATTGTGACGCACACTGAAATACCATCAAATTCCAGTTTATATAGTGCCTTTTATGCTGCAGTAGCCCTAGTGATCTTAGTCACCCAACAGGGGTTTGGCAGTGCCCACATGTCACCTGTACAGCACCTTAAGAGCTGCCCCCATCCTACCCCCTCAAGGTTTTATAGCGCCTTATGGCTCCCTACAGTGTCCGTCATACTCTGTGATGTTCTTCTCCGTCCCACGTGACACACGTGCAGTCTCTGGCCTAAGAAGGAGCAATTCTGGAGCTGCCTTGAGATGACAAAAAAAAAAAAAAAAAAAAAGAAAAACATGGAGACGAGGAAGAGCCGCACTGTGGAATTCCTCACCTCCCACCTTCTTCTGGCCTTGAGGGTCCAGGGGGCCGTGCCAAGACTTCAGCCACTTATCTGCCTGGGAATGTGTGCTGCATTGTTGTGGCTCCTCGCTCTCCAGCGATGCGCCCATCAGCTTCACTGGGTGGTCAACGGGCTCAGTCAGAGAGAGAGTAGAGGAGGAAGAGGGGAAATACGAGGAAAAAAATAGACGGGAGAGAGCGGGACCCCCAGGATGAAGACAACACTTAACTGGCTGTGCATGGCAGCTCATCTTCACTTCCTGCACTTCCAGTCTGACTGTATAACAAGACAGAAGGAGCTATATGGGCATCGGGGGAGACATGAGGGGGAATACGAGGACGAAAGAAAAATAAGAAAGGGAGAAGAGAGACGTGAAAGGGACTGCATAGCAAGAGATAAAAGGCAGTATGTAGTAGATACGTAGACGGGCAGACACGAAAGACACTATATAACATAGAAGACACTACCTAACAGATGAGGAAAAGATGGTTCAACCATGGAAGAATTTTAAGGTGCCAACTAGGCCCCGCCTGTTTACTCTCAAAAACAAATGCCCAATGGCGTGAAAATGAGAAGAGAAACAGTCGGCACGTAAGGTGCGTGGCCGCCGTTAATCAGGCTCTTTTGTTGGGTCGCTAATCGCGGAGCTCCTGAGTTCAGGTTGTCTCCCGATCCAGGCAGATGCCCTTTTAAAGCTCAAGAGACTGGATGGAGCGGAGTCAGCTGACCTCACTGGGCGGTTTCTTGGCACAAGACGGTTAGTGGTAGCGCCCCCTCTGGGCCCAGGATGGTATCTCTGTGTGCCTGCCAGGCCAACGTCTCGTCCAGTTTTCACAAAGGGGGACTGTTAGACAGTGACGTCACTGAATTAGGAGCAGGCAGGCTGACTTAATGCATGGGCACGCTGGGCAGATGGGTCCCACAAGCATAGGGGTCCACATTCTTTCTGATGCTTATGTATGTTTCTGCTTTGCTCTACTTTGCCCGGGGGTCAATGATGCTGTTGAGATGGCCCTGGGGGGGCAAGTGAGGTACTGCTGCCATCCCTCAGCAGATGGTGCTGTTATGCAAAAATGAAATCAGGTGTGCAGATACTCTGAAGAGCTAAAACATTGTGAGCGCTCCGATATGAAGCGCATGACGTCAAATATCTCTTAATTACAGTGCGCCTTTAGCTCGGGGATATATTAGATGGGCAAGAGGTTAACGTAAGTTCTCGTAGTCCGCGTGTTGGGTGGGAGAAAATACTGAGTGACTCTGATAAAAGACAAATTGTTATAGCCAGACGACGGCTAGCATTGTGGGGTGCTCACAGTGGGCTGTGGTGAAGACCTGGTGCCAGTGGTCCAAGGAGTATGTCAACATTTGAGAGAGAGGGAGGGAGGGAGAGAAATCTGCAAAAAAGTTTTAGTTGAGAGTTGTCTGATGTGGGATCAAAATGAATTTACCGTATTTACTCGTGTTTAAGTTCTCCTGCAGATAAGTCGGGACTTGATTTTACAGTATAATGTCCGGCCTTTTATAAAGTCAGTTGTGTAAGTCGAATGCGGAATACTCACGCTATTGGTTCAAGAGATTACGATATGCTAACACCCACCTGAGAGAGTCACCTCGGATCACACGGCCTTTTTTTTCCCCTATGTATTGTGCCTACGTGACCACATGGTGATATTCCGAAGTGACGTTTGCACTGTTTTGTGTTTTTTTGTATCTCAGTCCCTCACACACCTTTATCATAAGAGCATCCCTCATCTACGATGGAGCGTTTGATCAGAAGAAAATATGAAGCTGGTTTTAAATTAAAAGTTGTTGAAGTGGCGAATGAAATCGGTAACCGCACTGCTGCCACAAAATTCAATGTGTCTGAGAAACTGATGAGCGAGATCGGAGGAGGCAAGAAGAACTCCATTTGAAATTCTGACCCCCCTTAAATGTTCAAGAAACATTCGAAGTCTCTTGATGGGTGAACTGTACCGATAACGGCTCTGATAGGTTCTTGTCATTCGCTTGGTCTTCACTTGTGGTGGTCAATTTCGTCACCTTGTCCTGTAAAACTCGTTCCTAGACATTAGTCCCCCAGACTGATGGTTACTTGATTAGGTAAGAATGGAAGAAACCTCAGGTAACATCCCATCAGAGGTCCTAGGCTGCTCCCTTCTCGACTACTCTGGTCTGCTGATGAAGGACCTCTGGTGATGGTGCATCTCAAATCCCAATCCTGTGCAGCTCCTAGATGGTGGAACAAACTGCCTGCCTCCACTTGAAATTCTGACCCCCTTAATGTGTTCAAGAAGCGTTAGAAGACTCTTGATGGGTGACCTGAACCGATAATGGCTCTGATAGGTTCTTGTCATTCGCTTGGTCTTCACTTGTGGTGGTCAGTTTCGTCACCTTCTCCTGTAACACACATTCCCAAAACACTCCCTCAGACTGAAGGTTACTTGATTATGTAAAAATGGAGGACACCAGCTGGGGATGAAACCTCAGGTAACATCCCATCAGTCCCAGCACATAACTTGGCCTGACTGATGGACACCTTCTTGCATCTTTGGTTCCAGTTTCCAGTTTTCATAGTCAGGGGGTCTGCCTCTAAGTAAATAAATAACAAACCAACAACGCAACACTCTTTTCGTCTTGGAAGGACCTACTGGACGACAGAGTAGCAACCTCCAGAACATCACGACAAGCTTACCGGAACGTTTTTATTTGACTTTATGTGGAGAATTCAAATTACGCGTTCTCCTTGGGGGAGGGGAGAGGCGCGCCAGAGGAAACAGACTCAATGCCGTCGCCTTTCGGCTTTACGTATCTTCTCGCTTTTTTATTGGTGTCCAGTGAGGCTACCAAGAGGAGCTCGCAGCCTACCCCCTCTGCCTGGTTCTTACCATTTATGGCTGCGGCTGCCAACGCATCCGTTTTCATTCGGCCTCTTCTCTTCGTGGTTTCCCCTTATCTTCGAGATGCAGTCTAATCGACAGCCATGTTTTCAGACTCTGCGAAGATAAGACTCAACCGAGGAGGCCAGGTTTATGTAACCTCATGTTCACTGTAACCAGAGCTCTGACCCCAGATGAGGCTGATAGGCACCAGACACTTCGGAATCAAGAAGTTGCTCCATCCAGCTGGGGGCTTACTCAGTCATCACATGCAATCTGACCCAGTTTGGTGTGGTTGGCTCAAATCACTTTTTCTCATTTTTGAAACACATCCTGTGCCCTACTTTCCAAACTAGAACAGTTTTCACATGTTGTGTGTCAAGTTGAAAGACATGGCAAGAGAACAAAAAAAAAAAAAGAAAAACAAAAAAAAAACTGGGTGGAGGTGACGTCTTAACCGCGTTCAGCAGGGTGACGACTCGAGAGCCGGAAAAAGATGTTCAGACCGTGCGAGGCGGAGAGCTTTAAATCAACCAACATCTGCACACTTCCCACTCGTACGGCGGGACCTCCCTGCTCAGACTCTCTTCGATAAAACGTTTGAAGTCTGACAAATGAATGAGAGGAGGCCATTCGGTCCATCAGGCTCTTTTGTTTAGCTGAAAACTCATCTGTCCCAATATCTCATCCGGAAACGTCTCAAAGGTTTCTGCTTCAACTTCTTGTTTCATTAGCTTGTTCCAGATCCCCACAACTATTTATGTAAAGAAGTGCTTCCTGATCTCAGTCCTAAATGCACTTCCACTGAATTTCCACTGTTGTCCTCCCACTTCACCATCATGGACGGGAACATCACCGGCAGAAGGGCTGCTGGACTTCAATCCACTTGTTGGTCTCGCGTTCCCTTTTTCCTTCACTTGTGACGAAGATCCGGAGATACTTGAACTCCTCCGCTTCTCCCAAGGCAGCTGTTCCTCCCTTCAGCAGGAGAGAGCAATCCTCTCTTTTTTCCATGAAGAAGATCCTGAGAGATCTGAACTCCTCCACTCCTCCAAAGACAGTCATCCCTCCATCACCTGGAGAGAGCAACCCACTCTTTTCCAAGAGAAAAAGCGAGGAGCATAATGTGTCTAATCCACCAGTGAAGACACAATGTACAGTGAAACGAGGCAGAAGAACAAAATATGTTCACATTCTCACTATGGTCAGCTGAAGTGCTCCCTAATGAAAACCTGCACCTTACAAGTGCAACAGCGAATCAGCCATCAGTGGGACAGTTAGCCCCTCGTCCCTCATCTATCTCCCCTTGGCCTATTGTAGAGTTGGATTCAAATCTCACTCGGGGAAAGAAAGAAAGAAAGAAAGAAAGAAAGAAAGAAAGAAAGAAAGAAAGAAAGAAAGAAAACCTGTCTGGAGTGCCAATCATGTAGTGAAGTCACACACATTTGTATACTTTGTAAATTATTCGTGCATGCATGAAGCAGATCGGGCAGTGATATAAAGCCGTGCTTCTCAATCTTTGATTGCAGGCTACACCTGGTGGGTATTTACAACTAATTGTGGTGATTTGCAAGTGGGTCGTGATTCACCCTGGGGGGGGGGTATACTGACAATCACGCTCAATTTGCTCTCCTCGGTGAGTCGACAAGACACGTATATGAAGAAAAAGTGGCTTGCGACACCAAAAATATTGAGAAACACTGCTGTGAAGTGTGTGGTGGAGTATGCGCTTGTGCCGTGCAAATCGGGTGGGTAGTACAGATCGGGTAGTGACATCACACATGATTGTAGACTCTATAAATTAGTTACGCAATGTGGATTAGTAAGTGTCATAAGGCAGTGTTTCCTCATCCAATTGGTAGTGGGCTGGTGCTGAAGGAGTCACAAGTTGCTGTTTCTTATATTAGTTGTGGGTCTTGGAGGTTCACAAGTGGATCCCAATTCACCAAGAGGGATGCACTGAGGAACACAAAAAAACTCAAAAACCACCTAACACATTCAATGAACCGCAAGGGACTGGGAGTTTTACTCAACCTTTATAGAGCTGAGGGCAACCCTTAACAGTGATGGGCAGGTAGCCTAACCTCTTCTGGGATCTTCCACATAACACATGGATAGCAGTGAACACCAGAAAATACACCAACCACCTAGCACATTCAATGAAACAAAAAGGACTATGGGTTTTCCTCAGTCTTTAGAGAGCTGAGGGCTGACGCATGGATAGCAATAAACACCAGAAAACTCACCAACCACCTAGGATATTAAATGAACCGCAAGGGACTGGGAGTTTTACTCTGCCCTTATAGAGCTGAGGGCAGTCCCTTAACAGTGATGGGCAGGTAGCCCTGCCTCTTCTGGGATCTTCCACATAACACATGGATAGCAGTAAACACCAGAAAACTCACCAACCACCTAGCACATTCAATGAACCGCAAGGGACTGTGGGTTTTCCTCAGTCTTTACAGAGTCCTTGATGGGTCTATTCTGGGACCACCCACAAAACTACATAGACACACAGAATCTAAATGACCAACAACATTAATGTAACCAAAAGAGTCAAAAATCAACAAAGCAGACATAAAATAAAAGTATGAACCCCAGCCGGGATGTGGGGGTTATGAATTTGCAATTCCAAAGCACAAAGAGAGTCCTGCAATTCTCCAAAATGGCCATGGGGGGAGGGATTACCATTAACCCCTGGCTAGACATAAAGGGCAAATACAGGATCTTTATAAAAAATAATAGTTTTGTTTCACAATAATTCTCTGATGCACAAAAGAAAGCTCAGGAATTGTCTACAACAATAAACATAATCAAATATGAACAAAGTCCCAACACGAATTTCAAGACAAAGTCAAAAATAGGGCAACATGGTCAAAAAGCACAAAGCATGGCAGATCTCAAGAAACACCACTCTGTTGTTATGACTGTAAGCCAAAGCATGTAAGCCCAAAATGCACTTCCAAAAATGCCCATCAAAAACCCTGGCGAGATACACAAAGGACAAACTGGAATCTTATTAAATAAAAGATTTACTACTACGACAATCCTCTCCGTGGAGGTCACAAGGCAGAAAGGAGTTGCCAACAAGATAGAATTCAAGGTGAACAAGTCCTACTACACAATCCAAAGGCAACGTCAGAACATCAGAACACAATGGTCAGAAATGCAGACAAAATCACAAAGCACAGTAGAACCTAAGAAGCCTCACCCACTCCCAAGCACATTCGACTTATAGGGTGGTGATTGGCGGGTGGCCCCACCTCTTGGGGTACCACCCATAAAATACATGGAAAATAACAAGGGCAGCTTACATATATATGACATCCTTTGTGATTCCAACCACCTTTATAGGGCTTAGGGCAGACCCTTGTGGTGATGGGCCTCTTGAGGAACCACCCCCAGAACACAAGGAACATAACACAATACACATTGACAAAGAGAAACTAAATAATCAACACTGATAACAAAGATAATGGACAATAAACAAAAAAACAGCATTTGTACCCCAGCCGGGAGGGGGGACACTTGCTGAAATATAACTGTGTTTCCTGACTGAAACATAACGTCAGGAAGATGGGGTAAGCGGTTATTCTTACTAGCTCTTCGGTAGTGAGAGCTCGGTTCACATTACCGACAGAAAGTCAGAGTCGCTCCCGGTGGGTGTGAGACTCTGCCATCGATTCTGCTCATAATTTTTATGGACAGAATTTCAAGAGGTGAAAGGGGGTCCAATGTGGTGACCTCAAGTTTGCATATCTGCTCTTTGCAGATGATGTGATCCCATTTGGCTTCATCAAATGGTGACCTCAGGTGCAGTTTACAGCCGAGTGGGAAATAATCAGGATGAGGATCAGCACCTCCAAGTCCATGGTAATGGTTCTCAGCCTGAAGAAGTTAACGTGTCCCCCCTAGGTTTGGGAAGATGGTGCTACCTCAAGCGTTGGGGCTTAAGTATCTTGAGATGTTGTTCACAAGTGGAGGAAGAAGGGAACAGGAGATCAACAGATGTTGTACCGGTCAGTTGTGGTGAAGAATGAGCTGAGCCAAAAGACAAAGATCTCCATTTACTGGTTGATCTCCATTCCTAACCTATGGCCACAAGCTGAGTCAGTGACCAAAAGAATGTGATCACGGATAGAAGAAGCGGAAAACGAGCTTCCTTCACAGGGTGTCCGGGTTCACCCTTATGGTGAGGAGCACAGACATTCTGGAGGAGCTCAGAGTAGACACGTTGCTCCTCCACATTGAAGTGGTTCTGGCATCTCATTAGGGAGCCTTCTGGTCGCCTTGCTGTAGAGATGTTTTGGGTATGTCCAACTGGGAGGAGACCTTGAACAAGACCAAGGAACACATTGGACAGATTATACTGTATCTCCCAGATTGCCAGGAAGCACCTTGGTATCCCCCTGGTGGAGTTGGAGGGAAAAAGAGTTGGCTGGGCAAACTGGACCTGGAGAACGCAGCAGAAAACTGATGGATGAATGGATGGATGGCGACCACACCTTTATGACTTCCTGATGTCATATACTGCCATTATGCCAGCCTTGATGCCCCTAATCTAAGTATACGCTCGTGTTTCCCAATAAAAAAGTACTAAATTACCTCATTTTTAAAAACTGTACTGCACAAGCATTAAGCTAAATTAGGTAAAGGCACCTCACGCTCTTACCCCCAAGAGGGACATGCAGCCCCCTAGCTCTTTGAATAAATATTTGTACATCAGAGGGAACTCCACCCCTCCATGTTGTAATACGTGTGCATCAATGCGTTCAAAACTCCACAGTCCATCCATCCATCCATTTTCCAACCGAACACAGGGTCACGGGGGTCTGCTGGAGCCAATCCCAGCCAACACAGGGCACAAGGCAGAAACCAACCCACCGCAGGACACACACAAACACACCCACACACCAAGCACACACTAGGGCCAATTTAGAATCGCCAGTCCACCTAACCTGCATGTCTTTGGACTGTGGGAGGAAGCCGGAGCGCCCGGAGGAAACCCACGCAGACACGGGGAGAACAGTCGATCACGAAATTATGAGCCCCTGACAGACCCTGGTGGAACCTGGGAATAGTACGACCATTGGGTTGCATCTGACGCCTGGCAAGTGGAGTGCAGTGCAGCCAGGTGGCACATGTGTGTTAGGGTCAGGGGGGAGGAGGGGTACTGGTACTTTGGCATTAATTTGGTACTGAGGTGTGAAAGCTGGTAGCGGTACCAAAGTCAAAATTTTACTATCAAACCAACACTAATGTACTCCTGAGCCAGTGACACATGGAGTGGGACAAGTCAAGAAGATGGAGGAGTGTCACACACCAGTTTCACTTTTGCCGCACATTTCATTGTGCCACTACATGGTCACACCAACACATAACACAGAGTGTGCCACACTTTGACTGGGTCAGGTTTTGTGGTCTTGGAGGCCCCCAAGGGTTAACCTTTGTGTGAGATGGTGCCCTCCACCGGCCCTTCAAAGCAGGTGCAGACAGCTCGCCTTCAGCTGTGTCAGGGTCTTCATCTGCTACAGAAGCAGAGGGGCAGCGACGGCCCTTTTTGTCTTTTCTCGCTCTCGGTAGGCTGCACAGGTGCAGCTTGCTTAATTCAATTGGAAAACGTTGCCATGGTTTTTACATTCCTGTATGTCGTGTTGCCAGCACAACTGTTGCCATGGCGACAGAGGACAGGCCCCCCACACCACACAAAGGAGGCAGCAGCAGCAGTAGTAGCAGCAGTAGTGTGTACTCATTTAACCCACCGTGGCTGCCAAAGTCATTCTGCTGAAGCAGCAGGCACTAAGGGGCATCGCAGCAAGACAGACACTCACAGGCAGCCACTCAGTCCATGAAGCTGTCCGTTTGGGAAGTGAGGGCAGCGCCCCCCTGTGCCTCAAATTAGTTACCCTTAAATATCAAGTGAGGTGCTGAGAGAACAGGAGGAGCTGCTGGCCTCTGCATGGGCAGCTTACTTCAGACAAAGCCACGTAAAAGTGGGCACAGAACCAAGAAAGGGCAAAGTTACTGTGACAAGGCTCACTATAAACAGCAAGCAAAAGAGACCGGGCCCTGCTTTAACTCAGGGTACATGACAGAATCCGAGTGGGCACGTGAATTAACAAGCCAGGCTACTCTCCATCTCGATGCCTACACAGAGACACTTTTACTAGTAGGGGGCTTAGCAAATACAAGTTAGCCTCATAACTGCAATATGGCAGCTTCAATGTGCATTTATGTAGTGCCTTTCACATACATGTATCTAAACGGCTGCTTTACATAAAGTCTTTAGGAGTTATTGATAAGGCCCAGTTAGAGACAGCGGCACGAGTCGGTCAGTGCAAAAAGCACACTGCAAAGTCAATGTTTCATTTGAAATTTATAGAACTTCTCTCTTATTTATCTTTCTGTTATATAGTGCCTTTCACATGTACCTCTTATATAGCACCTTTGATATTGATTAAAGGATTATGTCTCATATATCAGTGTTATGCTATATACTATTATATACTGCATGATAGATAGATAGATAGATAGATAGATAGATAGATAGATAGATAGATAGATAGATAGATAGATTGGCACTATATAATGGATAGATAGATAGATAGATAGATAGATAGATAGATAGATAGATAGATAGATAGATAGATAGATTTGAAAGGCACTATATGATAGATAGATAGATAGATAGATAGATAGATAGATAGATAGATAGATAGATAGATAGATAGATAGATAGATAGATAGATAGATAGATAGATAGATTTGAAAGGCACTTTATGATAGATAGATAGATAGACAGATCCGGCATGCCTTTTTCCATACAAACACCTGTCAAACTACTTTTGCCCTCCCTTGTATATATAAAGAGCACCTTTCACTTTTATCTTTCTATTTTATCACTTACATTTTTAAGTACTCCAGAGATCATGTCATGTATCACATGGATTTCACAATGTAATATAATAAAAACATAATTACTATTTAGTATAACTATTAGTATAATAAGTATTTATTTATTTTTCTTCTCTCCTCCACACATCCCAGCAAGCTTTGTCCTACTACCTTCCAACTCCGGCTCGCTTGCTGGGTCTTTAGTAGTTCTTTACAAAGTCCTTGAGCCAGAAATGCTTCCGTTCTTCCATCTCCGTGACTTGCAAGCACTTTCAGGTCATATGGAGGACTTGAGGTTTTCTTTAGCCCAGAAGTATTTTTGGGCTTCCGACCCTGTGACGGGAGTACTTCCGGGCTATATGGAAAATAAAAATCCCCAGATCTTCCTGCAGTGTCTCCTGGCAGCACCCATGGTACCCAGCAGGGCTGTGATGCCGAACTACAGATCCCATGAAGCCCTGTGGGAATCCAGGGCACTGCTATGCTGCAGGGAACTCGCCATCTGGCGTCTTGGGGGAGGCAGTGTCCCAAAGTAGCTGCCTTCCCCCGTTCTTCCTAATTCTTTGGGCGTCCTGGCTGGGTTGAGCAGCCGGCTGTCCACTACTATATATATATACACACACACACACACACAGTACAGGCCAAAAGTTTGGACACGCCTTCTCATTCAATGTGTTTTCTTTCTTGATTTTCATGACCATTTACATTGGTAGATTCTCACTGAAGGCATCAAAACTCTGAATGAACACATGTGGAGTTATGTACTTAACAAAAAAAGGTGAAATAACTGAAAACATGTTTTATATTCTAGTTTCTTCACAATGGCCACCCTTTGCTCCGATTGCTGCTTTGCACACTCTTGGCATTCTCTCGATGAGCTTCAACAGGTAGTCACCTGAAATGGTTTTCCAACAGTCTTGAAGGAGTTACCAGAGGGGTTTAGCACTTGTTGGCCCCTTTGCCTTCACTCTAGGGTATTTCACTATTTTGAAGAAACTAGAATATAAAACATGTTTTCAGTTATTTCACCTTTTTTTGTTAAGTACATAACTCCACATGTGTTCATTCATAGTTTTGATGCCTTCAGTGAGAATCTACCAATGTAAATGGTCATGAAAATCAAGAAAACACATTGAATGAGAAGGTGTGTCCAAACTTTCGGCCTGTACTATATATATATATATATATATATAATATATAATAAATAAATAACATATAAATAATATATAATATTTAATATATAATATATAAAATATGGCTGGGACTGAGGTAGACATCTGATTTACAGGTCAGGTCAGGTCAGGTTGGGGGGCAGGCACTGGTACAGCATGTTGCCGCACCCACCACACGACGAAACAGCTCAGGATCCTGGCTGGCACTCCCCAGGTAGACACCCAGACCAGTCCCACCCTCCAGAAATGACCCTCTATCTGTCCTCAATAATGAGCCTGATCATCCTCGGGTAATCGCGCCACATGGCCGTAGTGCTGTAACTGACGCTCCTTCACAATGCAGGTCATGTGCCACATTTAGGACTCCGTGAGCAACACAAAGTCAAACCAGCAGGACCCAAGGATTCTCTGAAGTCCAGTCTTCGTCTCAGGTCACTGGATAGCGTCCATGTCTCACAAACAGGGAGCACCAGGTCTCTAAAGACTTGGACCTTCTTCCTTTTGCAGAGATATCAGGAACGCCACACACCCCTGTCCAGTGACCTCATGAAACCCCATGCTCTCCCAATCCATCTACTGACTTCACAGGAAGAGTCACATGAATGTCACTGCCGAGGTAAGAAAACCTCTCAATGACGAGGCCGACACTCTCTCCGCAGGCAGACACACTGCTGATGGCCGTGCCCAAGACCACCCTGTCTGTCAGCAGTGTGTCTGTTTATGGAGAGAGAGTCAAATCTGATATACAGAGAAAGTAAAACATACAGAAGATGGAGTAACACAAGAGCGTCTCCTGTCTGAAGATGGATGGACAATATGTCCGTGTGCCATGTGTCTACCTCTACAGCGGGCACTGTATGCTGTTAGGTATGTGGGATCTTTCTGGGCCACAGTTGGCTGCAATGGCGTGTTGCTTTGGTCGATACACATCATCTGCCCTTGTCCTTGGCACTGATGTTGGTAATAAATATTGAGCGTGGAAAAAAAGTCCCGTAATAAAAAAGTAAAATAAACTGAGAAGTAAAAATAATGAATGAAATGAACATTTCAGTAGCCAAGGGGAGCCTGCCCATGTCACAGCTCAAATAATGACCAGGTTGACCCTAAGACTCAGCTCCCTAAAATGCAGCACTGTTGCTAAGACCTGAAAGGAGGGGCGGGACTGGGCTCTAAAGCCACACCCACCGTGACATTATAATGTTGACCCCCTATGGTCAGGAGGCGGGGTCTGACTTCACTGTTGGTGCTGGTCTGCTAACATGCATGCCCAGGAGTTGAGTGCCCCACTATTGGGTTCCATGGGACGTGGGTACATTTGAAGATGCTCTTATTGCTGCCCCCCCAACTCAAACACTTTTCTTTTGTTTTTTTTTTACTTGCAAGACACTTTGATTGGGTTCTGTAATTAAGGTGGCATTGGCGCGGACTGTGAAAGGCCCTATATAAATGGAAGTCTGGCTGGTATTTAAGCATGGGAGGCACGGTGGCACAGTGGTCATGCTGCTGGTTTGAAGCAAGAAAACTGGGGTTGTGCCCTGAGCACTCCCTGTGTGGAGTGTGCATGTCCTCCCTGTGCCCGCTTGGATTTCCTTCCACAGTCCAGAGACATGCAAGTTGGGATGCGTTGGCATTGTGTGTGTTGACCCTGTGAAGGACTAGCACCCCATTCTAGGATTGTTTCTGCCTTGTGGCCTGTGCTTCCTGGATTAGGCTCCGCCTCCCCCACAACTCCGCTCAGGGTATAGTGGGTTGGAAAATGCATGGTACCGAAGGTGGCATCCACTGCCCCTTGTGTCACTGGCATATGGACACTCACACCCTACACCCTCTTTCACAAAGCTTGTCGAATTAAAAGAATAAAAACGCTGCGGTACATAACTTTTGACTCTGGCTGAGAGGAGAACACGATACGACAAGATGGAGATAGCTCATTGTGGATGAGGAGAAATGTCACAAATGCTTAGCTGCGCTTGAGCAGAGTTAATTACGGGCCCGCGGGCAGGCCTGACTTCTGCTGCTAATGGCACTGAGCGAGAGATAAAATTCCATTTACAGAAATGATTTGAGCTACAGATCTAATTTAGTGAATATCAAATATTTACGCTCTTGCAATTAAAGTGACAATGTTTACTAGCTAAATATAGGCATGCACTCGTCATCTGGGTGGCGTTCTGTCCATCTCTCTCTCTCGCCATACTTCCAAGAAAATAGATGCCAGACTGGGGTGCCACTGTTTCCCAAAGCCCCTGAATGGCACCCTAAAGCGCTCAACGAGATTTTCGGGGAGGTGATGCGCAATAAAAACAGAACTAGGTGGCGCTATTCTCAGCCCAGGACTGGCAAATACCCGGCCGTAGATTCACTCTTGTCCACCAGAGGGCAGCCTCTTCCTCGGAGGGACGGCGGTGTAGTTCCAGTCTCATCGATGTGCCCGTCTTGAAGGGCCTCACCTTCACTCTGTCTGGATTGCTGCCTAGCCTGACCCCTAGGTGGCACCTCAACTTAGCACTGCAGCACACTGCTGGGGAGGCTTCCGCTATTTCCACTACTTCAGAACCACCGCAGTTTCCTGTGAGCAAAGCCGAAGTGTACTGACAACATCCTTTTCTGTAAATGCGAGCGTATTTATGGTAAAATAAATGTGTTTGTACAGCCACAGCAATTTATCGACGGGTAAACCCCGGCCGCAGAACCCAAGTTCTCAAGCTCCCTTGTTCTCTGAAAGAGCGGGCTCGCCAGAATCCCAATGACCCCACTTGCCCTTGAGGTGGGTAGAAACGCACAACGCAAAACAAAGGTGGCTTCCCTGCTATTAAGCCGGCTGCCGTGGCTGCTGGTGTGGATCTCACTGACCCTGAGCACCAAGACGAATGGTTCCCGTCAACAGCAAATCTACTTGGCTGTTTGCTTCCTGCCTCGCTTGGGCTTCTTTGTGGTGAACCTGGCAAGCAAAGGTTTGAGACGACGTTCCTTGGGTGGATGCGGTTTGCTGTGAAATACCAGATGCTTCCTCCTCCGTGCGCTGCACTCCTAATTGATTTCTGTCTTGTGATGTCATCTGTTGGGCGATACGACACTCGATTGACCCAGATACCCCGAGACTCTCAGGAGCAGGACTAGAAGTAGAAGGTCATGGGTTCAGATCACCTTGGGTGACCACCACATGATGCACAAAACAGCAATTATGGAAAACTTTCACCACCTTAAAGACCTCCTAGCAGTAGCTCAGTCGGTAGAGCGGGTGGTCCAGCAATCGGAGGGTCGCAGGTTCGATCCTGGCTCCCGGCATGAGAATGCAGCTGTTGTGTCCTTGGGCAAGACACTTAACCTACCTTGCCTGCTGGTGGTGGTCGGAAGGATTGGTGGCGCCAGTGTTCGGCAGCCTCACTTCTGTCAGTGTGCCCCAGGGCAGCTGTGGCTACATAGTAGCTTATCATCACCAGTGTATGAATGTGTGTGTGAATGGGTGAATGACTGTTGTGTTGTAAAGCGCCTAGGGGGGTTCTTGAACTCTAGTTAGGCGCTATATCAAATACAGGCCATTTAATTTAATTTAATGATGCTGCGCTGCCCTACAGTGCCATCTGTCTGTACCACAGGGGACTGCATAACATCAGCATTCCCATAGCATCTCGAAATAACAGCAGCCAAGCACTTATGGAATTGGCTAACGGGAATCCCTGTGAGGGATGAACTGGCGTCCCAGCCGGTGTGGACTCCATCCCCGGACCTGATAATGGAAGGTCAGGGAGGGAATGACAATGCCTTCTTTTCGTTGCCGGATCTAGATGTGGAAGAACGTTTCAGCAGGGCTGGCGTCCTAACAGTCACTGAGCGACAGCACAATGGGCGACTGCTGTTATGAGCTAAGTGTCCCCCTGTACTTACATTATGGATGCTTGCAGGGCAGCATGGGAATTGTGGTCTCATGGGCCTACCCTGTCAGGTTCAGTGGAGGCCACTAGGGGGAGCTGTAGGATAGTGATGATACAAGGACCACTGTAGTCCTGCCTGACCCAGAAGTACCTTCTGGAGGCAAATGATTAAGCAGTGGAAGGACTCCCGGGTCCGGAGCTAAAAGAGAGCCCACCACTCTGTATATAGGGAGTCAGAGCTGGCATGAAGAAGACAACACTCGCCTAGAGGAGTAAAAGAAGGTTTACAAAAGGAAGGAAGGAAGGAGGGATGGAAGGAAGGATTGTGATGATTGGAGAAATAAGACCCATGGAAAGGTACTTTGTTTAATAAAAAAACTTTCACTCGAACCCAGACTGCCTGCGTGTAGCTGTGTCCGTAGCAGTGGAGCTCAGTGACGCCCCCTACAGGCCACAGCGCTTAGGTAATGAGTGTTCAGACATTGAGTACTTAGATAGTTAGAATTTGGGAGAGGAACCCTCACGTAATCTGTGTTGGGACAAGGACAATTAACAGAGTTGGTGTTTTTGGATAAAAAGTACTCTGGTATTCCGTGATCAAATTATGTAAATTGGGACAAGTATGACATGATAATTGGCGTGCAGATAATCGCCGTTGGGCCAATCAGTGCTTGGACAAGAAACATCAGCATTCCAATAACTTTAGCTAACTTTGTGGGGCTGAATGGCCTGCTCTCGTCTAGAGGGTTCTAATGTTTTAACTGGTGTTTGATTTCGGAAGAAATGTCTTCAGACAAGGAGTTCCAAGCTAATGTGATAAGGAGAAGAAAAGTCTTGAGTTGGTGTTGTTGGACAAAACGTTCTCCGATATTCCATGTTCAGAAAGTGTAAACCTGGAAAAGGAACAGTCAGATAACTGATTTGATCATCGCTCAGGTAATCAGCATTTCGGATAAGGAATGCTGAGATAATTCACCTGCAGATAATCAGCCTGTGGATAATCGGCGTTAAGTGTTTGGACAATAAGCTATCAGTATTCCAATAATTAGTGTTTGGATAAAATGTTTTCAGACAAGGAGTTCTCGGCTACTCCTGTGTTTGGATAAGAGGAAGAATTTATAGAGTTGGTGTTATTGGATACAGAAACCTCCATTATTCCATGTTTGGATATTGCAAATCTGGAAAAAGGAAGGCTCAGATCATTGATGTTCAGATAACGAGCCCAAAGATAATCGCATATTCACCGTTTGGACAAGGAACATCGGCATTCCGATAATGTGTACTTGGATAATGGATTTGGATGAAATGCCTTCAGTCAAGAAGTTCTCAGCTAATCTGGGTTTGGATAAGGAGAAAAAAATGTATAGAGATGATGTCTTTGGACAAAACGTTCTCTGATATTCCATGTTCAGAAAGTGTAAACCTGGAAAAAGGAACACTCGGATAACTGATGTGAAGATCGAGATCCCTCAGGTAATTAGCATTTCAGATAAGGAATGGCAGGATAATTGATGTGCAGATAATCAGCATTAAGATAATCAGTGTTTGGACAATAAACATCAGCAGTCCAATAATTGGGGTTTGGATAAAATGCTTCAGACAAAGAGTTCTTAGCTGCTCTGTGTTTGGATAAAGAATTTATAGAGGTGAAAGAAATCTCCATTATTCCATATTTGGACATTGCAAATCTGGAAAAGGAAGGCTCATATCCTTGAGGTGCAGATAACGAGCCCAAAGATAATCAGAATTCACATAGTCTTTGGACAAGGAACATCGGCATTCCGATCATCTGTGGTTGGATAGTGGGCTTGGATGAAATGTCTTCAGTCAAGATGTTCTCAGCTAATCTGGGTTTGGATAAGGAGAAGAATTTATAGAGATGGTGATTTAAGACAAAACATTCTCCGATATTCCATGTTCAGACAAATCTGGATAATGAACACTCAAATAATGAGGTGAAGATCATAAACCTTTGGAAAATTAGCAGTTCGGATGCTTGTATAATCGATGTCAAAATATTGAGTCCGTCAGATAATCGACATTTGGACAAGAAGATATCAACATTCTGAGAAGTGGTGTTTGAAAAATAAGTTTGGATGAAACGTCTGCACACAAGGAGACCTCTGGTAATCTGTGTTGGGATAAGGAGGAGAATTAATAGAATTGGTGCTCGGATAAAGAGCCACGTTCAGACAATCTGGATGAAGAATGCTCGGGTAATTGATGTGCAGATGATGAACCCTTAGATAATTACTGTTCAGATGATCAGCGTTTGGACAAGAAATATCGACATTCCGATGCCTGGTGTTTGCATGATGAGTTTGGATATCTTCAGAGAAGGAGTTCTCAGGTGATCCGAGTTTGGATACAGGGAATTTATAGATTTGGCATTTGGATAAAGAGCACTCCATCATTTCGTGATCCAATAAGGAATGCTCAGATAATGAGTCCGTAGATCATCAGAATTCAGATATTCAGTGTTTGGAAAAGTAACATCGGTATTGCAATAATCCGTATATGGATAATGGGATTGGATAAAATGTCTTCAGACAAGAAGTTCTCAGCTAATTTGGGTTTGGATAAGTAGAAGAATTTAGAGAATTGGGTTTTGGATAAGGAGTCCTCGGATATTCTGTGCTCAGGTACTGTACATCTGGATAAGGAATGCTCGGGTAATTGACGTGCAGATATTGAGCTCACCAGATATTCAGTGTTTTACACAATGTGATAGGAAACTAGGCCAAACCCCAACACGAACACAGCAAGAGTCCCGGGTTCAAGTAAAGGATGGTTTTTATTCACCACAATACCTTCAGCGTAACACGAGCACAGACTTTCTGTCTCCATAATTCACCTCTCACCACCGCATGGCTCTCCTCCCATTGAGTGTTGCTATCCATCCTCCCAGCTCCGACTCACCTGGATAAGGAAGTGTGGTCCCTTTAATTAAGGACCCGGGAGACCCTGCCCGATGGAAGTACTTCCGGGTCATACAGAAGTCCCGTATTTTAGGGGGCACATCTTCCTGCAGCGCCCCCTTGCGGCACCCACAGACCCCAGCAGGGCTATGCTGCCGGACTACAACTCCCAGCATTCTCTGGTGGTTCCTGAATGGGAGCCGATACGGAGGGCTACTGCCATCTAGCATCTGGGGGGAATAAACATCTCCCAGGGACAGTCCTTCCCTGTCTTCTTCTCTCGTGGCCAAGGAAGGTATAAAATCCTTGTCCGGTCGGGATGCCTGTCCATTTATTCAGGGCCTACCATGCGGGTAAGGAATCCTTCTGGCTGAGCTGCTCGTCCGTCTTGTGTGCCTCCTACAACAAGAACTATTCCAATGACAAGTGTTTGGAAGATGTCTTCAGAAAAAGAGCCCTAAGGTGATCCATGTTTGAATACAGAGAATTTATAAGTTTGGTGCTCAGGTAAAGCTGCGGTGGGTTGGCGCCCTGCCCGGGGTTTGTTTCCTGCCTTGCGCCCTGTGTTGGCTGGGATTGGCTCCAGCAGATCCCCGTGACCCTGTAGTTAAGGATATAGCGGGGTTGGATAATGGATGGATGGATGCTCAGATAAAGAGCTCTCCGCTATTCCGTGTTGAGACACTGCAGATCTGGATAAGGAATACTCAAATGATTGATGGGCAGATAATAAGCCCGTGTTTGGACGAGTAATATTAGTATTCTGATCATTAATATTTAGACAATGACCCTATGATGCACTGGCACCCTGTCCAGGAATTATTCCTGCTTTGCCCCCTATGCTTGCGTGACCCTGATCAGGATAAAGCAGGGCTAGAAAATGGAAGAATGGATGGTTTCTGGATTATTAGTTTGGATAAAATATCTTCAGACAAGGAGTCCTCATCTAATCTGGGTCTGAATAAGAGAATAATTTATAGTACTGGTATCTGGATATAGATTCCTCTAATATTCCATGTTCAGGCTCTGTACATCTGGATAAAGAATCCTCAAGATAAATGATGTGCAGATATTAAGCCCATCAGATATTCAATGTTTGGAGAACAAATATCAGCGCTTTTGAAAACTGGTGCTTGGGTAATGAGCTCCGATAAAATGTCTACAGGCAAGGAGTTCTCCAATAATCTGTGCTGGGAGAAGGAGAAGAATTTATAAAGCTGGGGTTAAGATAAAGAGCCCTTCGATATCCCACATTCAGATACAGCGGATCTGGATAAGGAACACTGATGTGCAGATAATGAGCTTGTAGATAATTAGCATTCAGATATTCAATGTTTGGACAAGAAATATTGGCATTCCAATAATTGCTGTTAGGATAACGAGGTCGGACAAAATGTCTTCAGACGAGAAGTTCTCTGGTAATCTGTGTTTGGCTGTTAAGACCTCTGATAATCTCAAATTCAATGACAACCAATTAGTAATCGGACAAGTGATGTTTGCGAAAGGATGGAAATGATAACGTACATCTGTCAGTCAGTCAGTCAGTCAGTTCCAACCCACTATATCCTAACTACAGGGTCACAGGGTCTGCTGGAGCCAATCCCAGCCAGCACAGGGCACAAGGCAGGAACAAATCCCCAGGCAGAGCGCCAGCCCACCGCAGAGCACACACACCTCTTCACCACACTGAAGTGCGCACATCAATCCCGGAGGATCACTAGACAGTAAACAGAGACTCTGACGTCACGTTCCGACTTTTAGGACACTGTGCCCCCAGACTTTTTGCTGGTACTGCAACTCGTGCTCACGTCACGTTAATTTTTGAGGACGCGTCATATGAACGTGTGGCAGCCACGATGTGTACGTGTTCTGAGCGTGAAGTATAAATGAGCCCTAAGAAGATGGTTAGAATGAAAACCTGGAGCCACTGTGGCCCACCAGGACCGGAGTTGGACACCCCTGGCTTAACGAGTCTGCGCTGAGCCATCAGAAGACGCTTCGCAAGCCGTACGTGACCCTTTCTCATTGGGTACTATTGTGAATCAGGACTGTGCGCAACCCAAATTCAGACAACGGAGCGCTGGGATAATCTGCATTTGGAAAACCAACAGTTCCTCAGTTAAGTGATGTTTGGAAAGCGTATCTGTAAATGATCAGGATCTAGACGACAAGCTCCACGATCATCTACATTTGGGAAAGACGCAACCAGAAAATTAAGATTTCAACATCAAGAACTTGTTCTTCAGATATCCAACGTCTGGGAAACAATCGGGATCTACAAAATAAATCCCGGAATAAGCAGAGCTCAGGTAATCAGAATTTGAATCACAAATAGTGTGGGGTAAGCTAAGATTAGGGAAGGAAAAGGTAAGAGAATTAGGCCACGTCCGCAGGACTCTGTTTTCATGTAAGGATGGCGTCTCTAAACAAAAACGATCCCCCAACCACACTAGAATTCTGACATAATTTATGAAAGTATCTCGGGTCACAGAAATACAACTTAGACGTTCATGTACTGTATGTTGGGCACGCACACTTTGATAGCATTGTTCCAATGACATCTGCTAAAATTTGGAACCTTTCATTATTTTTTATCTGTTTCTCTAAATCATTTTGAATTATCAAGCACTCGTTAGGGGGCTTTTTTTGGGGGTCCTGCATTTTAACTATTGTTTCATTTCTTTGGCTGCCATTTAGTTTTCTTAGCTGTCGTCGCTTTCTTGGACATCCGTCATTAAGACAGCTGACCATGTTTCTAGGGGCGTGGCCTCTAAGGTTACGACCTGAAGAGTAACCAAGGCGACGGGCTAAAAGGTTGGCTAAAAGTTCATTTCCTTGTTTTTTACTTTCTCGTATACAATGTGTAGCGAAAGTATTGTCATTGACCAAAAATTTGATGTTGAGATGATGTCACAATAATAGTCAAATGACACCAAAGAAGGTTTGGGGCAGCAGCCACCAGTATATCGTGCCCTGGCTGCAAAAGGGTCATTCACAGGTCTGAGTCCAAACCAGAACTGATTGTAAGGTTTGAAAGGCTGAGACAGGAAGTCACGTCATCAGGACCGGAAGTGGCGTCATCAGTGGCCCAGGAACCGGAAGTGATGTCATCAATCAGGCTGAAAAATCAACAGTGATGTCATCGGGAGTGGAACAGGAAGTGATGTCATCAGGACCAGAAGTAAACGTCGTCACTGGGGCCGGAAAGCGAGCGGGATTTCCCGTGGATGGTCTGCAGAGGATTGAGAGCAAAAGTCAGTGCAGCTCGCCACCCTGTGGTCTGATATGCAACTGCAATTATTCAGGCCCTTTAGCTGCCTCCCAATCACACGTGTGTGACAAGATGTTGATGAATCTCAACGTTTTAGACCTCTCGGAGTCCAAAAATAACCATTTTTGGTATTACGTCTGTGTGTCTGTCGGTGTGTCTGTCTGTCTGTGTGTAAACACCATAACTTGAATACACTTTCACTTCGGTCAACCAAATTTTGCATACAAGTATTCGATACAAACCATCAATTTCTATCAACTCTTGGGCTATTTCCGCTAACCAGAAGTGGTACTTTACCTTTTAATTCATGCAGCTGCAGAGTCCTATTTATTCAACTTTACTTGTATAATAATTGTTCAATATATTACTAATTTGGTTCGATTTGTTGGTGATGGTTCTTTAATGTACAGTACATGATATCTTCTTATTTAATACGCTACCGTGGCTGTTCGTTTGTCTGTCCAGGATTTTAAATCACCGGTCGCTCGCAAACCGTTTGAGTTATTGACCTGAAAGTTGGTACGCATACACTACGTGACTACTGTCTACTGTCCACTTTCAGGGTGACGATTGACCTCCAAGGTTATTCCTCTTTTTATTTTTATTTTATTTTATTGTAGAATCAACTCTTGGCAGTGTCCAGCCGAACGGCCGTGTGGCGCATGCGTACGGGCGCCATTCTCATTCCTTGCCACCTTCACCGTCACTTCCCCTGCCTCTTCATATCTTAAATCATTCTTGAGGCAGATTGAAGACTTAAGTGAAAAATTAAGGAAAACGTGCTAAGTAACTGCAACACAAACACGGACTTAATCAGTTTTAACACAAAAAGATGCCGACGAAAGAAAGAGAAGAAGCAGGCGGCTAGGGTGGGGAGAAGAAGAGCTGCTCAGGGAGGAACAAGCGCATCAACCTCGGAGCAAACGAATGGTAAACGTACAGAGAAAGAGGAGGAGAACTAGGAATGATCAAGTCATGTGTATGCACTGCAGGTTATCATGCAATGCGCCATTACTGGTAAAAATACAATCCTTGTCTTGCGGTTTACTCCTCAAATATCCATCCCCATATCTGAATATACGAGAAAGTCGAGGGGCGATCTTCAGCGATTGAAACCTTTCCAGGGATGAAAAGCGAGGAGGTCACAGACCCGCAGGTATTCGGTGAATACAAACATCCAAGAAAAGCAATGGAGATGTAAAAAATGAAAACTACTCAGGTGGGCTAAGCCTTTAACATTATATACAGTCGTATGAAAGAGTTTGGGAAGCCTCTTAATTCTTTGGATTTTTGTTTCTCATTGGCTGAGCTTTCAAAGTAGCAACTTCCTTTGAATATCCGACATGCCTTATGGACACAGTAGGATTTCAGCAGTGACATTAAGTTTATTGGATTAGCAGAAAATATGAAATATGCATCATAACAAAATTAGACACGTGCATAAATATGGGCACCCCAACAGAGATATGACATCAATACTCAGTTGAGCCTCCTTTTGCTCCTTTGAGCCTCTAGACGCTGTCCTCCTGTAGCCTGTGATGAGGGTCTGGACTCTGGATGTTGGTATTTCTGACTGTTCTTCATACAAAATCAGTATCAGTATACTGCTGCTGGATTATGTGAATTTCCCCTTGGGATTAATAAAGTATCTATCTATCTATCTATCTATCTGTTATATAGTGCCTTTCAAATCTATCTATCTATCTATCTATCTATCTATCTAAATCTTTCCAGTTCAGTTCAATTTAATGGGCAGCCTGCTTCAAATCATCCCAGAGATGTCCGATGATATTCAAATCAGGGGACTGTGACGGCCATTCCAGAACGTTGTACTTCTCCCTCTGCATGAATGCCTTTGTGTTTTGGGTCATTTGTCTTGTTGGAATATCCAACCCCTGCGTAACTTCAACTTTGTGACTGATGCTTGGACATTATCTGAAGGATTCTGAGAAATTAATTCATGCATGTATCTCTAGTAGGATTGACGACTGCAATGCGGTGTTCACTGGCGGTTCAAACTGTTCTTTATTCAGCCTCCAGTTAATCCAAAATCCGGCTGCAAGAATTATTACAAAAACAAGAAAATACAAACACATAACTCCAGTCCTCACATCCTTACACTCGCACCGGTTAAGTTTAGGGCAGATTTCAAAATCCTCCTTTTAACATATAAAGCATTAAATGGCTGAGGTTTGGCTTACTTGTCTGAACTTATCGTGACTTACAAACCTGAGTGCACATTAAGTTCACAAGATGCCGGTCTGCTTAGGATTCCAAGGATTAATAAAATAACAGTGGGAGGTCGAGCTTTTATTTACAGGGCCCTTAAACTGTAGAGTGGTCTGCCTGCTACTATAAGAGATGCCCCTCCGGTGTCAGCTTTCAAATCCCAGCTGAAGACTCACTACTTCAGTTTAGTTCACCCTGACTAGAGCTGCTGATTAACTGTACAGACTGCATCTCAGTTGTTAGTCATTAGCACTAAAACATAAGTAACATGATAGTTAGAATTTGTTACTAACCCTCACCTGTTCTGTTTCTCTTCTCGGTACTCAAATGTGGCACTTGGTGCCATGGTCCACCTGCCAAGTTGTTTGCCTGCCTTACGGTAAAGTCATCCCTGATGGAAGATCGCAGGAATCATGGGAAAGAGGGGTCCTTTCATCGGATTGGCTGGCCCAGCACTGTTTCAGCTGTGGAATGGCCAAATGGGGGAGGCAGCTTGATGGATGAGGTCTCCAGGACTCTAAAAATATCCAAATCTTATTATGTGATATCATCTACTGTTAAATTCTGCTCCGTACTTCTAACATTTTTTATTTTTATGCTGCATTGAGGATTTGTTCTGTTCTGTGTATTGTATCATATTGTATTGACCCCCTTTTTCTTTTTGACACCCACTGCACGCCCAACCTACCTGGGAAGGGGTCTCTCTTTGAATTCCCTCTTCAGAGGTTTCTTCCATTTTTCCCTGCAAGGTTTTTTAGGAGTTTTTCCTTGTCTTCTTAGAGAGTCAAGCCTCGGGGGCTGTCAAGGGGCAAGGGTCAAGGCCTGTTAAAGCCCATTGCGGCACTTCCTGTGTGATTTTGGGCTCTACAAAAATAAATTGTATTGTATCGTTTTTTTGGGTTGAATTCATCCGACCCTCGACTCAAGGGCCCCAGTCCCTGAACTGGCCACACAGCCCCACAGCATGATGGGACCTCCACCACATTTGACAGCAGGTAGCAGGTGTTTTTCTTGGACTGCGGTGTTCTTCTTCCACCAAGCAAAGCGCTTTTTGTTCTGACCAAATAATTCGATTCCTTGTCTAATCAGTCAGTTGGCACTTTGTTCCCAAATGACTCTGTCTTGTCTAAATGAGCATTTGATACAACAAGCGACTGTTTGTGTCGTGAGTGCAGAAAGAGCTTCTTTCTCATCACCCTGCCATACAGATACACTGAATTGTAGGATGATGTACAGATACACCATCTGCAGCGAGATGTTCTTGCAGGTCTTTGGAGGTGATCTGTGGTTGTCTGTCACCATTCTCATAATCCTGCCTCTCATATGCCGCTCCTGTATTTTTATTGGCCTGCCAGACCTGCTGGTTTATCAGCAACTGTGCCTGTGGCCTTCCATTTCCTGATTCCATTCCTCACAGTTGAAGCTGACGGTTTAAACCTCTGAGATGGCTTTTTGTAGCCTTACACTAAACCAGGAGACAGAAAAGTCTTTGTTTTCAGATCTTTGGAGAGTTGCTTTGAGGATCCCATGCTGTCTGTCACTCTTCAGAGGAGAGTCAAAGGGAAGGAAGCACGTCTTGCACTTCACCACCTTAAATACCTTTGACCACTCATGACTGGACACTCCTGTCTATGAAGTTCAAGGCTTGACGAGCTCATCATACCAAGTAATCAGCACTGAGCAGTGACAGCCATTCAAACCAGCACAATGACAAGGGGACCCACATTTGTGCACAGCCAGTTTTTCACATTTGATTTAATTTCATAAAACTAAATACTGCGTCACTAAAAGTCTTTGTTCAGAAAACACCGCAGTGCTCAGATGTTCCTAGGAAATCAAAGACAAGCCACTGATATCTTTATTGTTGAAAGGAGAGTCTATTATGAAGGCTGAGAGGGGGTCACAAACTTTTTCATATGACTGTAAACCCGCCAGGATGTTACATGGCGGCCCAGGTGTTGCCCACATGATGTCACCGATATTCCCACAGTCTGAGTGGCAGCCCTGACGAATCTGGAAAGGAAGTGGCATCCCTGGGGGCAGCGGCGGCTCCACGTTTCACTTATGCTAATTCCCTTTTTTTTTTTTTTTGTTTTTGCATGATTAATTGCCCCAATTAGAATTAGCAGAGGAGGAAAATGATTCTTGGCAAGGGCTGAGCATTAATTAGTCACAGAACAAATGAAAACATCATTAATGGGAGCTCTTCATCTGTGCGGGCGCGGCGCAACTCCGACGACGGCTCGGCTTTACTCCCGCTACCTAAAATCAGAAATAAGCGGGGAGGTTTGGCCACACCTAATCAAATCGCTTAGCACAGGTAGCCCCCACCAAATGACGTCCTGAAAATTTGAAGCCCCCCCCAAGAAATGGCCACCTCTAACCTGTTGCAGGTCGACAGGTACAACTCCGGAGTGAGCTTTTATACCAACACGCACAACTACAAACTGCCCAGCAGGGAAGGCCAGCCGGTCACTTAATCAAACTACCACCCATATAGCGCCTTTCATTAATGCCACTCTACAAGACACAAAATCGTTCATTCAGCTCTCCTACCAATGAATTAGCTAGTCAAGGGGCTAATATTCCACCTTTAGCCAAACCACCAAGTAACCCTTATATAGCGCCTTTCACGCCTGCCAGACTAAAAGAACGCAAACAATTTTTTTAAGATTGCCTGGCGTGAAAGACACCGAGACAGCCAAATGTCCAAACACAGGCTATTTATTTTCTTTTATGCAGACGGGCCTCCACAGTAAACTCGGCTCACAGTCCGTTTCCTTTTCTTCTGCCGCCTCCATTCCTCTCTCGCAAGCTCTGGCCACTACCACCCGACTCCGGCTCGCTTGCTGGAGTGTGGCAGCCTCCTTTATACTGCACGCGGTAAGTGCTCCAGGTGCCACCCCGGTGGTGGCCACGGGCCCATGCAGGGTTGAGCCCCGATGTAAACCAGGGGGGCTGCCCTCTCGTGTCCACTCCCCCGGTCCTCTCCTCAAAAGGGCATCCTAGCCGGGCAAAGACCGATGGCAGCCCCCTTGGTTTCCTGTGGGGCCACAGGTCATGAGCATGGCAGTCCGTGGCCACTGCCAGGGGGCACATGGACATTTCCAGGGCCTTATTTGGCCACACTTCTGCCACACCCAGAAATGTGGTGGGAAGAAGCTCGTTGGGCACCTGGAGTCCTTCTGGGTGCCCTATAAAAAGAGGCCAGTCCCCACCATTCTCCAGCCAGAGTTGGGAGGAAGAGGACAAAGACTGAAGAGGAGGAGTGGAGGCGGACGGACTGGTGGCAAGGAAGGGACTGAATTGTGTGTTGGTGCCGGTTTACTGTGTGAGCTGTAAATAAACGTGTGCTGGGTGCAAAAACTCGTCTCTCTGCCTGTCTGTGTCCGGGTTGGCATCACACTCTCTATAGCAGGGGTCTCCAACATGTCGCTCGCGAGCTACCGGTAGCTCGTCAAAGGGTTAATGAATCCTACATAAATCTGAAAACTTGATTAGTCAAATCAGGGGTGGGCGTTCTTTCCAAAAAATCACATCACGATCCTTTAAACATCAAATCACGATCCACAATCTGAATTGCAAACTCTCTTTTCAATGTGGCGTACACTTAAGAGAATATCCGGACTCAAACTCCTCAAGACCTCAGTAACATCCATCCATTATCCAACACGCTATATCCTAACCACAGGGTCACGGGGGTCTGCTGGAGCCAACCCCAGCCAACACAGGGCGCAAGGCAGGAAACAAACCCCGGGCAGGGTGCCAGCCCACCACAGGGCACACACACCGGGGACAATTTAGGATTGCCAATGCATCTAACCTGCATGTCTGGGGACTGTGGTAGGAAACCCACGCAGACACGGGGAGAACATGCAGACTCCACGTAGGGAGGACCTGGGAAGTGAACCCGGGTCTCCTAACTGTGAGGCAGCACCGCCACCCACTGCGCCACCGTGCCACCCCAACCTAAGTAACACTTTATTTTAAATATCAAACAAAGTTGAATTCAATTGTTCTCTGGTTCGCTCACTAAGCGGAGTTAAGGCACGCGCCCCGAAGCTGGCGAGTGATTGACGAACGCCCCTCTCCTCGGCTCGTTGCGTGTTTCTGTTTCTCGGATTCGCTCAAATAAATTGTTACCGCAAGTGAACTATGAAGTCGCAAAATGAACCAGAATGTTCAAGCAAATTATAGAAAAAACAACCCGATCTAAATCCGTTAAGTAGTTCTCTCGTGAAAAGAGGACAGACAGACAGACATTGGATTTTATAAATTCTATATTAGTAAACCTTCAACATAATGTGCAGTAAAAGTCTCAACAGCATTCTCAGCCTTTCTGGAGCTTAGCAGAGCCTGATAACTAGAAGAATCTTCACCAAGCAGCTCTGAAAATGTCTGCTGTGTTTGGGTCTCCATACCTCTGAGAGTCTGACGTGAATGTCATTAAATCAAAGTTCAGAACACGACTGACAGACGAACATTGAAATGACTCCATGAGTGAACCGGAGTGGCTCCACTCCACCACACACCTCAGTGCCAGTCATCTGACCAACTGAACAACACGTCACACATGCGACTGGACCTGTGAATAAAGTGACACAGTGACGTGTGACAAAGTCTACCTGAGCAGGTGTGGCGGACCTCAGGAGGATTTGCTCTCGTGTGTTAAGCTCATCCCTCAATGAACCAAAAGCAATCGGGCTAAAAGCCTGCCAGATAACTCCTGTCACTCCGCTGCAACGACAGACCGGATTTCATCAACTAATTGCCGTGGTGGGGCACTTTGAAGTGCGTGAGCTCCGGTCGTCACATGAATGGTGAATTATTACAAGTCTGACTTTTCTGTCCGAGTTTGTCATTTTGTACAAAACTAACCCAGCAAGGCGTGTTCTGGTCAGGGACATTACGGGACGAGAAAATAAGTGCTGATCTGAAAAATCCCAGGGGCGATATTGAGACTCGTCCTACTGACCTGGCCCTGCTGTGCTTCAGCCTGCAGGGAGGAATTAACACTGCTTTTACGAATCCCATACTAAATGGCATATAACAGACACATTTGCACTGCATTTGTCATTCCAACAGATGGCTCATCCCAAACATTTGTGGTACTGCGTGCCTTTTATTACTGCAAATGCTGCGCCATCTGTTGGAATGACAAATGCAGTGCATTTTATTACTACATGCACTGCAAAATGCATTCCAACAGATGGTTCACTGCACCCGTTAATGTTGAGGTCCACATTGATTATCAACCCAGCCTAGATGTGTAGCACTGCTAGTCCACCATAATAAAAGGATGAGTGTCTGTGGGTCTGCCCAGTTGCTGTATCTCTGTCATTACAACAGGTGGCACAACACAGACATTCATAGTAATAAAATGCATTGTATTTGTCACTCCAACAGATGGTGCACCACAAACATCAACACTGCTTTTATGAATCCCATACCAAATGGCATATAACACAAACATATGCATTGCATTCATCATTCCAACCAATGGCTCATCCCAAACATTTGTAGTAATGCATTTTATTACCACAAATGTTTGTGACTGGCAGAGCGACGGGCACTGAGCAGACTCCTGTCAATCATGGAGAATCCACTGCATCCACTGAACAGGATCATCTCCAGACAGAGGAGCAGCTTCAGTGACAGACTGCTGTCACCATCCTGCTCCACTGACAGACTGAGGAGACCCCACACTATGCGACTCTTCAATTCCACTATGGGGGGTAAACGTTAACATTATACAAAGTTATTGTCTGTTTTATCTGCATTGTTATCACTCTTTAATTTAATATTGTTCTTTATCAGTATGCTGCTGCTGGAGTATGGGAATTTCCCCTTGGGATTAATAAAGTATCTATCTATCTATCTATCTATCTATCTATCTATCTATCTATCTATCTATCTTATAGTGCCTTTCATATCACTCTGTCTATCTATCTATCTATCTATCTATCTATCTATCTATCCTGATTAACCAACATAACAAAATGCCCACAATGTCAATCATGAATCGCCCATCGCATGCCCAGTTACACTGTGGTTAAGATTAGGGTTGTGTGAGGGTTACTTGACTAAAAGGGCATTACGTGACTGACATTGCGGGCATTACATTACAGGTATTGAGGGCCACAGTTAGACCCCATCTCCTCAAGAGTGACCTCGACGTCTGGTCACCGCCCTACTCAGACTGCCCTCCAGGGGGAGCTGTGCTTGTCTCGTGCCCAGAATGTGCCGCAGTGCAACGACAAGTCCCTGCCACACTGAGTGACGTGCACATGAAATAGGAGATGTGAGGCTCTGACTACTCTGGACAGTGACACACGCCGCCCCCTGCTGGACGGTCTATGAAGTCACGCTTTGAGTGGCAAGTCTGCGTGTTTCTTTATTTATCTAGCTACCTAGTGATATATTCATTTATTTAAAGAGCTTCTGTAAAAAGCCAAATTGCATCATGGAGACAAATAAATAAAAGTTCTATCGAATGTCCATAATGCGAAGCAGTCTGGTTCAATGACAAGCTCTTCAACCTCTTTGGCGTTAACCCCAAGCATGTCTCACTCTTGGAATTCCATGCAAAAACAATTAACTGCAAGCTTAACTTGGAGAAATCTGTTGTGATCCGATACACAGCGTGTCATCACAAATGGCATGAAGGTTTGGGGCACCCACAGACAAAACCTGTGTAACTGACAGTAAACACGAGTTAAAGGGCCAAAAGTACTCGGGTGTCGTAGCGTGTTAGCCATTATGGATGCACTGAGAAGTCCAGCAAAACGACACGTTCAACTGGCTAACTAAAAAGATCACAATTCTCAAGCTTTTGAGGCAACTATTGTAATCTGTTTAGCTAGCCGATAAAAGGTGCCATTTTGCTCGACTTCTTAAAGACGTCTTTAAAGACACGAGTGTCTGCTTCAAGATGGCAGCACTTCCAGTTACGTACAGGCCAGGCAGGAAAAGGCAGGTCCGGGTTGGGGGTGTGCACAGGAAGTGACATCAGAGGTGGTAGGGCTGTCAATCACCCGGTCTGTAGCGAGAGGACGAGAAGACTGGTGTTTAGTAAATAACACCATCTTGTGGCTTGGCGAGGAATTACCTCCATCAGAGCCGTTAAGCTGATGCCAAGGCACACGTATGTGACAAGAGCTAGCCCGGAATGACACTCAGGACAGTATTTTGCTGCCATCTAGTGGATAAAATATCAAGTTGCAAAAAAAGCATGAACATTTCTATGCGGTTGTTGCTCCTTCAATGTAACAACTCATCCATATTCATGACTAGGGCGGAGCTTTCAACCCAAAAAAAAAACATAATGGCGTGCGAAAAGCTGCAAAGTTATCGTGAGAGCAAACTGAAACTGAACTTTTGTAATGACAACGTGAATCGGTCATCGGACGTCGCTGCCGACAGTGAAACTAATGCATGTGGTACGGCAGGACCAAACTGCCATGATATGCCTGGTGAAGCTTCACTGTGGTGCAAGGAGCTGCAAGGCAAACAGAGTGCAATCGAGTGCAAGGGCAAGAAAGACCCCTAAGCAAGTGTCAGTGTCCACGTCGCAGGAAATGTGGATGTCACTAAGCGTAGCCTACAATGATGTACGTCGATCGCACCGAAATAATACCTTCTAATGCCCGAGCAACAGAAAAAAGATAAGAAAAGTGTGCAAAGAAACGGGTGTCTACTGTCCCGATCGTGACGTTGGGCTGTGCGTAGGCGACTGTCACACTAGGGCCGTGTATTAAATCTGCATCAGACCTGCCCTGCCGTAACGATGTCGGCTTTTTGGTATTGTTGAAAAAAAAAAAAGAAGTTTTTTCCGGGGGGTAAACATAAGGAGGCTACACGGGCCCATCGACCAGATGCCCTTACTTTTTTAACCCATGCTTCTCTCGTCCTCTACAGGGATAAGACGCTAACGCCCCGAGGTCACAAGCCCACATCAATTCAATGAATACAAGCATAAAAGTGAATGGAGATATAAAACATTAAAATTGCAAAGGTGGGCTAACCCTCGAATAATCAACATTTTAATTGTTGAAAAAAAACCAACCTTTTTTGGCTCATTTTTTTTTTTTCCAGTGGTAAACACAACGCTAAGGAGGCGACGCACAGGATGAGGTTTTTTTCCCCTTTAGCTCAGGGGTCTCCAACCTTTTTTCCCCTGAGATTTACTTTTACAAAACGAAAATGGCCGACAGCACCTCATGTTTTCTGACGTTTATTCTCATCGCTTATTTCAACCTGAAACAACAAACTGAATAAGTTTGTTTTGCCTGAACATTTACATTTTGGTGTCCACAACTCACATTTTGCATTAAAACATCACAAAAAATATTGAGTTCACCTGCAAGTGCCTTTTATTCATTTTCTAGTGGATCTCACACTATTGAATTAAAACATGAAGGCTGTCAAAACAAAACAATGCAATTCCAAATCCACAGATCTGACTTCTTCATTTGTCATTTTGTCACATGTCACTGTGTCACTTTATTCACAGGTCCAGTCGCACGTGTGACGTGTTGTTCAGTTGGTCAGATGACTGGCACTGAGGTGTGTGGTGGTGTGGAGCCACTCCGGTTCACTCTTATGGAGTCATTTCAATGTTCGTCTGTCAGTCGTGTTCTGAAATTTGATTTCATGACATTCATGTCAGACTCACAGAGGAATGGAGACCCAAACAAAGCAGACATTTTCAGAGCTGCTTGGTGAAGATTCTTCTAGTTATCAGGCTCTACTAAGCTCCAGAAATGCCGGGAATGCTGCACATTATTTTGAAGGTCTACTAATATGACCAGTAATGGCGCACTGCTGTAACGATAACGTGCCGTGAATCCACTTGACTTGATCATTCCTAGTTTTCCTCCTCTTTCTCTGTACGTTTACCATTCATTTGCTCAGAGGTTGATGCGCTTGCTGCTTCCTGATCAGCTCTTCTTTTCTCCACCCTATAGCGGCCCGATTCTTCTCTTTCTTTCGCATCTTTTCGCATTAAAACTGATTAAGTCAGAGTTTGTGTTGCAATTACTTAGTACGTTTTCTTTAATTTTTCACTTAAGCTGGCTTTTAAGTGTTCAATCTGCCTCAAGAATGATTTAAGATAAGAAGCGGTAGGGGAAAGGACAGCAAAGGTGATGGGGAATGAGAACGGTTCTCTTACGCATGCGCCGCACAGCCGCCCTGCGGGCCCCTGCTGAGAGTTGATTCTACAATAAAATAAAAATAAAAAGAGGAATAACCTTGGAGTTAAATCATCACCCGAAAGCGGACAGTAGGCGTCATGTATTACACGTGTACCAAATTTCAGGTCAAACGGTTTACGAGCTACAGGTGATTTAAAATCCTGGACAGACAAACAGACAGCCACGGTAGAGCTGACATAAAATCCAATGTCTGTCTGTCTGTCCACTTTCCACGAAAGAACTATATAACGGATTTAGATCGGGTTTTTTTGTTTTTGGTTTTTTTTTTTTTTGTATAATTTACTTAAACATTACGGTTGATTTTGCGACCTCTCTCATTTCGCTGTGTATCAGAGTTCGCTTGCGGTACCGATTTATTTGCGCGAATCCTGCCTTCCTCACTCACTCGCCAGCTTCAGGGTGTGTGCCTTAACTCCGCATAGCTAGCGAACGACAGAACAATTAAATTCAGCTTTGTTTGATATTTAAAATAAAGTGTTACCGAGGTCTTGTGGAGTTCGAGTCCGGATATTCTCTTACGTGTCTGCCACATTGAAAAAGACAGATTGCAATTCAGATTGTGGATCGTGATTTGTTGGTAAAAGGATCGTGATATGACTTTTTGGACAGATCGCCCACCCTTAATTTGACTAATCAAGTTTTCAAATTTATGTCGGACTCATTAACCCTTTGGCGAGCTACTTGGAAAGGGCAGGCGAGCTACAGCGACGTGTTGGAGACCCCTGCCTGAGATGGTTTTCCTCCTTTAGAATAAGGCCGGTCTTACTGAAACTTGCTTTAAATTATGCAAGGAAGGCGCCCCAGAAGTGTGAGGTATAACTGCCACATCACTATGTATATAAAATTCAATGTCTGTCTGCTTTTCACGACTGAACTACATCACGGATTTAGGTCAGATTTTTTTTCTGTAATTTCCTTGAACATTCCAGTGCGGATTTTGTGACTTCTCTCATCGCGCCAAGTATCACAGTTCGGTTGCGGCACCGGTTTATTCGCACGAATCCGACAGGGGAAGGGGAAGCGGGACCTCAGGAGTAGGGAGCCGTGCCGGGCCCTCCTCACTCACTCACTCACTCACTCGCCAGCCTCTGCTCGAGTCGCTTTACCTCTCGCCACGTGTTGGAGCGCACCTCGCCTCCACTTAGCACTTACTGTACCTGTTTGTTCAGCAGACATTATCATCTTGAGATTGTTAAAGAGTAACGTTTGACGTTTTTGAGAGAGAGAGAGATCACAGCTACGTGTGTTTTAGAGGGTAGCTGCTGATTGCTGATATCACGGCCACCTGCTCTTCACCCCACACGGGAGACGCTCTCCCGCCAGAGCTGAACACGATCAGATAAACGATGATGACGTTTGACGCTGGAGCGCACCGACCTTCCACTTGGCCACGGATACCTTGCCTGGTTTTTACACAGCTACATTCTGTCCCCGATAGCAAAACCAAAAATATTGTCTATCAAGAGGCCCTCAATAGCCATCAATATAAATTCTTCTCAATACAAATTATTATTTTGTATTGATTTTTAAAGTTGGTCCTGTTTCACTACTATGTAGGCGGAGCCGTAGGGGACAGCTAGTTAATAAGAAGAATACTTTACATTTATATAGCGTTTTTCTCTTTACGCAAAGTGTCCTGAACGCTGGGATGTCCTGGAATGTGAACCCACAATCTCCTCGAGTGTCCTTCCCATTCCGCGTGATGCCCGCCCGAGGCCCCGCCCCCTACTGTAAAGTTACATACGGGATACAAACCTGCTCTGGGCTGCTGAAATGCAATTAGAAGGAATTCAACAAATCGCACCTATCATTTAGAGCGGCTCCGGAAGGGGTGGCAGCCGGGTGGAATGGGGGTTTATTGGGCAAAGGGTGTACAGAGAGGCCTTCATCTTTTCCAAGCTTGCTGTTCTCTTTCATGCTCAGCAAAGGATTCACCAACAGTGGCTCCTCGGGCATCATGTGCCCTTGTACCATGTGAGGAAGGAGCAGCTGCAAAGAGTGTCTGCCATGGTGAGTTGCCTAATGGGAACGAGATGCTGGTTTATCAGCACTTGCCTTTCATATAAAAAAACAGAAGGAGAGGAGAGCAAAAAAAAAAAAATATACAGTAAGAAAAAAGACGACAAATTGAAAGAAATCAAGCAACACAAGAGGCACCAGTGCCCTCTGCTGGCTAACCTGTTCAATGAAAAAGCAGTCTGACTTTGATCCACTGGAAAAAAAGAGAACAGATAGATAGATGGAAAGGCGCTATATAATAGAGGGAAAGGCCCGATAGATGGATAGATAGATAGATAGATAGATAGATAGATAGATAGATAGATGAATGAAAGGCACTATAGGAAATTTTATATATATTCTAATAGATAGATAGATAGATGGATAGATACTTTATTAATCCCAAGGGGAAATTCACATATCTATTATATAAAAAAAATCCTGTGACGCAACAAGACTTTTTGGAAGATTTGTTCAAGTCCCGCCCTCCTTTCAACCATAGAAAGCCACGCCCACAGTCCTCTTACCTCTCATTCGTGTGAATACTTTTGACAGACACAGTTCCTGCTCTCTCAGCTCTTATAAATTTTTATGTTTTCCTCACTTTAAGTTCCCAATTAAAGAAGACGCATTATGTCCAAATCTTATTGAAGAATTTCATTACGAAGGGTTGTCAACAGAAAAAGTGAGTACACAGGCAATCCTAGCACCGAGAAATGATGAAGTCAAAGGAATTAACACAAAACATGTCCATCAGTTACACGTCATATTGGTTAAATGCGTATCAATAGACTCTTTTGAAGCAGTTGGTGGTGATGGTGCGGAAGATGAAAACATCAACTTAAAATATCACGTAGAATATCTACAACCGTTAACACCGTCTGGTCTTCTACCGCACGAATTACTGTTGAAAGAAGGACGTGTCCAAGAAAGGTAATGCAGTCCATCTGCAGGGATAACTTTAGACACCAAAGGAGATCTTGATATGCCATTCATATTAAAACGTTAACAGTTTCCCATTAGAATAGACAACTGAAAAATCACAGGGACAAACAGACAAATAGAGAGAAAGAAACGATATTCACTCACGGGCAGTTATACGTTGCATTGTCACAATGAATGTCCAAACACAGAATCACAATTCAATGCAATATTTATGAAAATTTTATTCAAAAAATTGTTTTTACTGAAGTTTTACAGTAAAAGTTTAAAAAGTATTTGCGTGTTAATTTCAAAGACAAACAGAACGAAAACGTATAACGCAATGAATGACTAACGCAACATAAATCATGATTTACTTTCAAAAGATTCCATTTTAATCTTTTTTAATATGGTTATTTACTGTAATGTAAAATAGTTAGTAAATTGTACATCCGCATCCCCATATGCGAGCGGAAAAACCGCAAAGAGGCTAGTGGGTAGCACAGGCACAGGGGTTGGTGCGCAAAGCGAGCAGGGGGCAAAGCCCCCTAGTGTGTGTGTTTGTGTGTGTGTATATATACAGTGCATCCGGAAAGTATTCCCAGCGCATCACTTTTTCCACATTTTGTTATGTCACAGCCTTATTCCAAAATAAATTAAATTCATTTTTTTCCTCAGAATTCTCCCCATAATGACAACATGAAAAAAGTTTACTTGAGATTTTTGCAAATTTATTAAAAATAAAAAAAACCCATGTACATAAGTATTCACAGCCTTTGCTCAATACTTTGTTGATGCACCTTTGGCAGCAATTCCAGCCTCAAGTCTTTTTGAATATGATGCCACAAGCTTGGCACACCTATCCTTGGCCAGTTTCGCCCATTCCTCTTTGCAGCACCTCTCAAGCTCCATCAGGTTGGATGGGAAGCGTTGGTGCACAGCCATTTTAAGATCTCTCCAGAGATGTTCAATCGGATTCAAGTCTGGGCCACTCGAGGACATTCACAGAGTTGTCCTGAAGCCACTCCTTTGATATCTTGGCTGTGTGCTTAGGGTCGTTGTCCTGCTGAAAGATGAACCGTCGCCCCAGTCTGAGGTCAAGAGCGCTCTGGAGCAGGTTTTCATCCAGGATGTCTCTGTACATTGCTGCAGTCATCTTTCTCTTTATCCTGACTAGTCTCCCAGTTCCTGATGCTGCCACCACCATGCTTCACTGTAGGGATGGTATTGGCCTGGTGATGAGCGGTGCCTGGTTTCCTCCAAACGTGACGCCTGGCATTCAATCTTTGTCTCATCTGACCAAAGAATTTTGTTTCTCATGGTCTAAGAGTCCTTCAGGTGCCTTTTGACAAACTCCAGGCGGGCTGCCATGTGCCTTTTACTAAGGAGTGGCTTCTGTCTGACCACTCTACCATACAGGCCTGATTGGTGGATTGCTGCAGAGATGGTTGTCCTTCTGGAAGGTTCTCCTCTCTCCACAGAGGACCTCTGGAGCTCTGACAGAGTGACCATCGGGTTCTTGGTCACCTCCCTGACTAAGGCCCTTCTCCCCCGATTGCTCAGTTTAGATGGCCGGTCAGCTCTAGGAAGAGTCCTGGTGGTTTTGAACTTCTTCCACTTACGGATGATGGAGGCCACTGTGCTCATTGGGACCTTCAAAGCACCAGAAATTTTTCTGTATCCTTCTCCAGATTTGTGCCTCAAGACAATCCTGTCTTGGAGGTCTACAGACAATTCTTTTGACTTCATGTTTGGTTTGTGCTCTGACATGAACTGTCAACTGTGGGACCTTCTATAGACAGGTGTGTGCCTTTCCAAATCATGTCCAGTCAACTGAATTGACCACAGGTGGACTCCAATGAAGCTGCAGAAACATCTCAAGGATGATCAGGGGAAACAGGATGCACCAGAGCTCAATTTGGAGCTTCATGGCAAAGGCTGTGAATACTTATGTACATGTGCTTTCTCAGTTTTTTAAATTTTAATAAATTTGCAAAAACTTCAAGTAAACTTTTTTCACGTTGTCATTATGGGGTGTTGTGTGTAGAATTCTGAGGAGAAAAATGAATTTAATCCATTTTGGAATAAGGCTGTGACATAACAAAATGTGGAAAAAGTGATGCGCTGTGAATACTTTCAGGATGCACTGTATATATATATATATACATACACAAACACTGTTCAATATAATTAAGTAAACATTCAAATCAGACATCGATCTCGATGAACAATATACTCAAGTGTTAAATCTTTACTGAGTAATCTTGTGTAATTCATTGAGAAGAAAATGATACAAGAACAGTCAATGGAAATCAAAATCACTAAGCCACTGAAGGCTGAATTTCATGACGACAGTGTGACTCAGTCGTGTGTGTGGCCCCCACATGCCTGTATGGACCCCTGACAACACCTGCTCCTGATGAGTTGGCAGATGGTCTCCTGGGGGTTTCTTCTCAGACCTGATCAGAGCATCAGTGAGCCCCTGGACAGTCTGTGGTGCTACTTGGTGGCGTCAGATACACCGATACACAACGGTCTAGGGGTTCTCAGGTGGATTCAGGTGAACAGCCAAGTTCTTTAGGAACGTGCCGGCCAGTCAATATCATCAATGCCTTTGTCATCCAGGAATTGGCTACACACTCTGGGCACGAGGCTGGTCCTACACTAGGAGGTACCCAGAGCCCACCGCACCAGCGTAAGGTCTGACAGCAGCTCTGAGGATTTCATCCCAGTACCTAACAGCAATCAGGATTCCATAACCTAGCATGTAGAGGTCTGTGCCACCCTCCAAGGATATGCCTCCCCAGACCATCACTGACCCTCTGCCAAACCAGTCATGCTGGTTGATGTTGCAGGCTGCCTAACATTCATCATGGTGTCTCCAGACTCTGTCATGTCTGTCACATGTGCTCAGTGTGAACCTGCTGTTATCTGTGAAGAGGATGGGGCACCAATGGTGGACCTGCCAGTTATGTATTCTCTGGCGAATGCCACTCAAGCTGTCAGCTCAGGTCCCACTAGAGGCCCTCATGTCATCCTCATGGAGTCTGTTAATGACACTTTGGTCAGAAACATGTATGCTCTCAGTATTGACAAGGACATTATTAAAATGCAAAACTAGAGAAGAATCAGTCAAGGAGGATCAGAAGAGAGCAACTGTCTGTGACCACCGTTCCCTTTTTTGGGGGGTTTGTGTTGCTGCTGCCTCTCCAGTGCCCCTGTTGTCCGTCATGTTATTCTGAGTGAGCTTGTTTTCCAGTTTAGCTCTGTAAGCTTTCTTTCCTTCACTCAGCCAGCAGGTGGTGAGATTCCTACAGACCCCAGGCAGCATGGTGGGCATCCACGTCATCATGTCTCCAACTGAATCATTTATGAAGGCCCTCAGAGAACTGGCAGGCCTCATTGTGCTCATGGAACAAAAGGGGATGACGAAGTTGTGCCCTGATCGACGTAGCACTTGGGATGCTATTGTATTTGGCAGATTCTCTCGTTTGTTCCTTATCCTGACAATCTTATACTCCTGACATATTCTGTGCCTTTGGGTGAAGATGTGTCTGAATAAAGACAACCCCTCCAAAGTAGCCCCCGAAGGGGGGCTCTAGTTAATAATTCTATACTTTGACTTGCCTAGAGGGGAACATGGGTAAGAGCGTGGGGTCCGTCGGGTGAGAAGCAGCAGAGCGTGCCCCAAGTATGCCAGGAATATGTCCATACCCTCTTACTGTGCAAGTGTTTGCAGCCAGGCATGTAGTGGTGTGATAGGTGGAGCCCTCGCTTGATGGCACCCTCTAACATCAGCGACCTCGTGGCTCACAACTCTTTTCAGGTGCAGAATTCCATTCCAACCAATGTATCGGGCCAGAAGGAAATGGAGAAGCCAAGAATGACCAACAAGGGGTCGACGAAGAGGGGCACCCATCTAGCATCTGTGCCTGATGTCCTCTGATTCTGTCCATCTTATTGTGCTCCACACTAACATGCAGTCTACGGGTGACAGCAGGGCCTTCAGCTGTAAAGTATCTATCTATCTATCTATCTATCTATCTATAGTGCTTTGGAATGACCTCCGGAAATGAATGAGATCAGCGGACTCAATTTATTCTTTTAAAAATAACAAAAAACGTAAAACTCATCAGTTCAGGAAGGCAAATACGAGGTGTGATCAAAAAGTCCGGTGGATGTTGATGCCGAGCACCATCTAAGAGCAACGCAGAACAATTCAATGACATGTCCATCCTAGAGCCGAGTTTGTGATGACGTACAACTCGTTTGGTACGGTCAGTCGTTTGTGAGCCACTGTTGATCGTTAATAACGGATATCGAGCAACACATTAACATGAAATTTCATTTCAAATTGCAAAAAAGCTCAGGAAACCCATCAGATTTTAAAATCGGTTTATGGTGACCATAGACATATATAGAGAGACGCCGCATTCACTGTGTTGCGCAGTCGACACGATACGTCAGTGCGTCTACCATATTGCAAGTGGCAAAAGTGCCATTTAAACTAATACAGGTAGACGTGGAAACCGGGTTTTGTGATGAAAAAACAATATCATTTAAAATAGTATCGTTTACATACAACAGATTTGGGTGAATCGTTTACATGCAGTTATTTATATCCATTTATACACTAATAATGGCAATTATTTAATAATAATTATTATTATTAAATAATTCCTCTCATATAAGTAACATTTCTCGGACTGCCTTCTTCCATCTCTGAAACATTTCTAGACTTCGTCCTGTTCTTACCAACACAGCACTGAAGTATCAGTTAATACCCGAGTCACCTCACCTATAGATTACTGTAATGCTATTCTATTTGGAGTCCCACAAAAACGTATCCATCGCTTACAACTTCTTCAAAATTCTCCTGCCAGTATAATAACCTGCTGTTCTAAATCCACTGAACATATCACACCGATTCTCTCTTGACGTCACTGGCTCCCTGTTAATTACAGAATACGATACACAATCCCGCTCTGAACGTTTAAAGCTCTCCACACCTCGCTGATCTCCTCCAGACTGACACTCCTCTCGCTCACTCAGATCCTCCTCTGCAGCTCGACTTTCTGTACCACACGTCAGACTCAGTGCTCTGGGAGCTCGAGTGTCTCTCCTGGTGCTCCTCAACTCGGGAATTCTCTTCCCTCTCTTATACGTCAGCTCGATTCTATAGCACATTTTAAAACTGCCATACCGATTGTGAATTTCGCACTGTTACTGCCAGTTATCTTTGTTTGTTTGCTAATTATTGCTTTTTGATTTATCATTCTCTTGTTTTAATTTTACTAATGTTGTTTCATTTTATTATAGTACTAGGGTGTTGTACTGTGTTAGCCATTATGAATGTAGAGAAAACCCAAGCAAAATGACACCTTTTATTGGCTAACTGAAAAGATTACTAGCTAGCCAATAAAAGGTGTCATTTTGCTTGGCTTTAATTTTATTGTAAGGTGACCTTGAGTGCTAAGATTATAAAACAGGATTTTCTAATGGCCAAATATAACAAAAACAATTGTTCAGCCTTACCTATGAAATGTAATCCCCCGGGATCTGGTTTGGAGCGTACAGCGGTTTGTACAATCCCAAGCAGCACATTATCCATTACTGTATTTCACCCCACAGCAGTGCCACTCGCAATATGGCGGTGACGTTGATGTACAAAGCTGCTGGTCACGCGGCATTTAGTAATTCTATGTCTATGATGGTGACACTGCAGTGACAATTAAGACTGCTTACAAGTGGTTTGATCGATTTCCTCATGGATCTGACTCGGCTGAAGACGAGAAAAGATCAGGATGTCCTTCAACATTAGCAACAAAGGAAAATGTTGAAGCGGTTTCATTCTTCATCGTGACAACGCTCCCTTCTTGTACGACAATTTCTGTCGAATAAAAACATTACGCCATGTCCGGATCTGGCACCGTGCGAATTCTGGCTGCTCCCAAAATTGAAAATGGCCGTGAAAGGCAAACGATTTCAATCCATTGAGATCACCCAAGCAACCAAATAAAGACCCTCTTGAAAGAAAACTTCCAGAACGGCTTCGCAAGGTAGGAGGAGCATTGGGAGAAGTGCATTCAAAGTGGAGGAGAGTATTTTGAGGGGGACTAGTGGTTGTAAATCCTTCACTGCAATAAACGTTTCTTTTTTACAACATTCACCGTATTTTTTGATCGCACCTCGTACATACACGTTATTATTTTCACAAACTGTGCGCTTCATGATTATTAAACCTTCGATTGGGGAAGTTTATTTAGAAGAAGTACGGCTTGTCGGGTCTAACGTTCCTCAGCTTGCCAGGCCACGGGTCTCGGTGGTCCCGGGTGAGTGGGTCACTTCACCAGCCTGTGCTCCAATTGGAAAAATCAAAAGAAATGGAACCAATCACATCTCAAATGTTGTAAGTCACCACCTGCTTGAAGACTTCAATCCAATAAGAAATATCAAGTCTCGAAAGAGAATAAAACAAGACTGGAGGTCTCATCGAGTATACTGTGCTTTTCAAACCAAATTCTCCATTTTGTCCCCTTTGACCGCAGTTGTATCTTATGTCTCATTTTTGTCTAAAGCTGTTTCTTCGGGAGGAGTTCTAGGAGAGACATCTGTGATAAAATCGATTCTTCAATGAAACATAAATGAGAAGGGAAAGGAAAGCAACCTTTACGATTTTGTAATAATTGTTTCTGTGCAGGGCAGCGCGGTTGCGCAGTGGGTAGCGCTGCTGCCTCGCAGTTAGGAGACCCGGGTTTGCTTCCTGGGTCCTCCCTGCGTGGAGTTTGCATGTTCTCCCCGTGTCTGCGTGGGTTTCCTCCCACAGTCCAAACACATGCAGGTTAGGCGCATTGGCAATTCGAAATTGTCCCTAGTGTGTGCGTGTGCCCTGTGGTGGGCTGGCGCCCTGCCCGGGGTTTGTTTCCTGCCTTATGCCCTGTGATGGCTGGGATTGGCTCCAGCAGACCCCCCGTGACCCTGTAGTTAGGATATTGCGGGTTGGATAATGGATGGATGTTTCTGTGCAGAATTAGGATCAGCTGTGGACTCGTTTTGGTTTTGTCAGAGCCGCAGAATTCAATTCTGGTGTTTGATTTTTTTTTTTTGATTCTCCTAATATTTTCAGAGTCGTATCATTTTGTTTTATGAATTTTGTCTGCCATTTTGAATTTGATACGATCGGTGCTACTTTTCTAAACCTTTGTCAGGTCTTTTTGAAACACTCACTGAATTTTTTGATCACGCCTCGTAACTTAACCTGACATTCTGCTCCTTCTTTAAGTTTACCCCTCTGTCCAGATGCTTTGGATAAGTCGTGTGTGTGTGTGTGTGTGTATTATATCACAAAGGATGCTATTTGTTCAGGCTTTTCTTTTAGTATTAAATTTAGTATTTTAGTTTAGTTTATTTTATTCTATTTAATGCTTCATATATCCTGTATTTATCTGTTGTGGTATTCGATGGAGAAAATATTTCTGCCCAGTGTTACATATACACTGCTGTTTCTCTCTCTGAGACTCTGTGAAGCACCTTGAGCATAGGAAAGGTGCTATATAAATAAAATGTACTGCTATTATTATTATTAATACACAGCAAAAGATCTACACAGCTCTGCCTCAGCTCCCATGCCCAAGATGGCCAGCCTGGTATCATCTTCTATTCTCAGTTGCCAGGCGATCACAGCAGCACCTTTACAGAGCTGACAGAGGCAGAGGGAACTCCAGTCCTGTTTCCTGATTGTGGAGTGGAGTGGCTGCCTTACCAGCTGTTTCTAAGGACATAGTGCCATCTAGTGACATCTTGTGGCTCGACAGCGCTTCGAGCTTGTCATTTCCTAGGTTTTTTACGGCCCACCTGCTGCCCTCATCTCTGGGCCACACAACAAGGGAATAAAAAATACTATGAGCCCTAATGACACTCACTCTTCTGCAGAGTTACTGCCGCTGACAGGCCAGAAAGTTAACAGCAGCATGGAGACGGTAATGGGTCTATGAAAGTGCGCACAGGAAACTGAGTGAGCAACCGCATGTCCACCTGGGACATTTCTAGCCTTTAAAGAGGCTTTTAAAGAGACCGTTTAATTGTCACTGGGCCCTAAGCAGATGCTTTGTTTGGTCAGGATGTACAGTGAATGGTGCTATAATCAAGGCTGGATGAAAGGTACTGGCACTTGTGATGGTTTTTATCCACAAAAGGTCCAATTCTGCCCAATGTCCTCTTATATAGCACACTTCTCTGTACAAGCCCAGAGTACTAAAAACCAGTGCTAAAACAAAAGAAACATTCAATATCACAAAACAGCATGTAATTGAAAAACACCAATACCAACAGACACACGTTTATTATACAGGATGATTACAGTAAATCCTTAAAGTGCCTAAAATAGACAAACAGACAGGTAAGGCACTATGTGATAGATAGATAGATAGATAGATAGATAGATAGATAGATAGATAGATAGATAGATAGATAGATAGATAGATTTGAAAGACACTATATAATAGATAGATAGATAGATAGATAGATAGATAAAGAAAGGCACTATATAATAGACAGACAGATAGATGAACGGACGGACAGCTAGATAGATAGACAGACAGACAAACTGATAGATAGATAGATAAAGGACATATTCTTCTTCTTCTTTCGGCTGCTCCCATTAATGGTCGCCACAGCAGATCATCATCTTCCATATCTTTCTGTCGTCGTCATCTTGTTCTGTCACACCCTTCACCTGCATGTCCTCTCTCACCACATCCATAAACCTCCTATTCGGGCTTCCTCTTCTCCTCTTCCCTGGCAGCTCTATCCTTAGCATCCTTCTCCCAATATACCCAGCACCTCTCCGCTGCACATGTCCAAACCAATGCACTCTCGCCTCTCTGACTTTGTCTACCAACCGTCCAATCTGAGCTGACCCTCTAATGTCCTCATTTGTAATCCTGTTCATCCTCGTCACACTAAATGCAAATCTTAGCATCTTTAACTCTGCCACCTCCAGCTCAGACTCCTGTGCCATCATCGCCAACCCATATAACATAGCTGGTCTCACTACCGTCCTGTAGATCTTCCCTTTCACTCTTGCTGATATCTGTCTGTCACAAATCACTCCTGACACTCTTCTCTACCCACTCCACCCTGCCTGCACTCTCTTCTTCACTTCTCTTCCACAATCCCCATTACTCTGTACTGTTGATCTCAAGTATTTAAACTCATTCACTTTCATCAACTCTACTCCCTCATCCTCACCACTGCACTGACCTCCCTCTCATTCACACACATGGATTCTGTCTCGGTGGTCCTACTGGCCTTCATTCCTCTCCTCTCATATCTCCACCTCTCCAAGGTCTCCTCAACCTGCTCCCTACTTTACTTACAGATCACAATGTCATCAGCAAACATCACAGTCCACGGGGACTCCTATCTAATCTTGTCTGTCAGCCTGTCCATCACCATTACAAATAAGAAAGGGCTCAGAGCCGACCCCTGATGTAATCCCACCTCCAACCTGAATGCGTCCGTCGCTCCTACTGCAGACTTCCCCACAGTCACACTTTCCTCGTACATATCCTGTACAACTCTTTCAGTTTTGCACAGACGACTTTGGTTCTCAAGTCACAATTCTAGGCAGTGTGTCGGCCTCTGTGTGGTCTGACCTTCATTCATGAATTATATTTTTTGGCTAATTAATGATCATTACAATGAAGGTGTTCAGTAAAGGTAAGATAACTGTACTGACCTGTTACCTGTAAGAGACTGAAGATGGTATTCCTCACAGAATGGCACTGAATGCAATTTGAAGGTTGCCAAGGTTGCTTCACTCCCCTGCACGGAGGCCTTGGGTGATTCTCAGTAAGTCACTGCATCAGCCACATTGCATTTCACCTTAATAAATAAAAGAGGCAGAAAACAATGGCCAAATATTAAAGTCTTGAATGGAGCAAAGGGTCAAATGCCAGCAAATCTGTCATACCAAATTATCAAAATGTTAATCAAAATGCGAAGTTGATACAACAGGCAAAAACAATGGCACTTAAACAACCTGAATCACTAACTCCTATACCAAGTTACCATGTGTACGATGGAATTCCTACTTGGATGATCCCCTCGGTACCGTTGTCATAAATACAATAATATCAACAATGACACACACAAATGTATATGCAGCCTGCAATATTTAGAGTGTGTATGTACATGTGAATATACTGTATATATATATATATATATAGTAATAAAAATGAGTCGGAGACATCATAAAGATTTGGGGCAGACATCCGTATAATTGAATCAGCTGCAAAAAGTAGTTTTAAATAGCACGAGGTGCTTAGTTCAGAGTCCAGAACAGAACTGCCTGTACTGAGGCAAGATGGCAGTTTTAAAGGGTTGGAAGGGAAATGATGTCATCTATGCCGGAACTGGGAGTGGTGTCCTTGTGCCCGAAAGTGACATCATCCTTGGGGCCGGCAACAGGCAGGATTTCCCGGAAAAGGTCTGCAAAGGACTGAGAGAGAAAGTCAGTACACTCCGCCACCCCCTGGCCTGGCGTAGAACTACTAGTGTTTAGGCCCTTCAGCTGATTCCCATGCAAACGTGTGTGACAATATATATATATATATATATATATATATATATATATATATATGTGTGTGTGTGTATATATTGTATATAACTAGCCATCCTCTGAGGCTTCGCCCGCGTAGAAGTGAAACAGGACAGTGAGGAGGGCCCTGCCCGGCTTCCCACTCCTGATGTCACACTTCCCCCTTCATAGCAAACTATGATTCTTCAGCGCGATGAGAGAAGTCACAAAATCAACCGGAATGTTCAAGCAAATTCTCGAAAAAAAGCCTGATCTAAATCTGTTAAGTAGTTCTCTCATTTGCTAGCTAAACGGATGTAAGATACACCCCGAGGCTGGCACGTGAGTAAGGGCCCCACCCCTCTTAGTCTCTCTCAGATTTGTGCAAATAAATCGGTACTGCAAGCAAACTATGATACTTAGCGTGATGAAAGAAGTCGCAAAATCAACCGGAATGTTCAAGCAAATTCTCAAAATAAATCCGATCTAAATCCATAGTTCTCTTGTGAAAAGTGAATGAGAGCGAGATGAGAGAAGTAGCAGTAGTAGTAGAAGTCGCAAAATCAACCGGAATGTTTAAGCAAATTATAGACAAAAACAAATCTAAAGTAAGTAGTTTGTTCATTCGCTAGCTAAGTGGATGTAAGACATGCCTGAGGCTGGCGCGTGAGTGAGTAGGGCCCCGCCCACTTCCTCTTACTCTTGGCCTCTCTCGGATTCACGCAAATAAATAGGTACCGCAAGCGAGCTATGATACTTAGCGTGATGAAAGAAGTTGCAAAATCAACCAGAATGTTCAAGCAAATTAGAAAAAAACAAATCTAAAGTAAGTAGTTCGCTCATTCGCTAGCTAAGTGGATGTAAGACACGCCCCTAGGCTGGCGTGTGAGTGAGTAGGGCCCCGCCCACATCCTCCTCCCCTGGGACTGCTGCGTCTCTCAGATTCACGAAAATAAATAGGTACCGCAAGCGAACTATGATAGCATGATGAAAGAAGTTGCAAAATCAGCCGGAATGTTTTCAAGCAAATTCTCGAAAAAAACCTGAACTGAATCCATAGTTCTCTCGTGAAAACTGGACAGAAAGACAAACAGAGAGACACTGGATTTTTTATATTTTGAGATATACACAGTAAAACCTCAATTATCCATCAGGGGTTGGGGCCGAGGCCATAAAGGAGAAGTGAAAAGACAGACAACAGAACAAGTACTTTAAAAATGATATACAGTAGATTAGTGAATAGTCATATCTATTTACAAAGCAAAATATAACATAGTACTGTATTCACAAAATTAAACTAATTCATAGAATATTGTAATGACCAGCGTAATAAGGAAACACAAGTCAGAGGTGCTGGAGTTTTGCACGTTTTACTTGGAGTCTTTGCTCCGTAACAAACGGTGCCCCGTCTTACACTCCATTATCTGGGTTACGGCGCACAACTGCAAATCAATGAAAGAACGTTTTCCCTACCAATCAGTTTATCTCCTGCCACTCACTCCTGATTACTGTCTCCTGACTCCCTACTTCCTTCTGCTGCACCTTCCTTTTTCTCCTAACTTTTCCTGTCACTCGCCTCCTAACAGAAACCCTTCAGCCAGTTCCATCACTTACAGCATTCATTACACACTTTCTGCTCACCCAACAGCACATGTCACCATATATTAACAAAACATAATGTAACAGAATTTAAAAAGGAAATTACAAAGGCAGATCAGCAGAATATTTAATGGGCTTGAATGAGATTAGTACTCCCACTATTACTCTTTTGTTTTCTATATGTGTTTCTATTTATATTTCTGCTCATTGCATTCAGTCAATTGCCTCAATTATGTGACATGTGGTATGGGATTCAGTGGTGGTAAATCGATTGCAATGGTTTCTCTTATTAACATTTCAAAAGTGAGCCATGGGAGCTGACCATTAGGATACTGAAGGAGTGGCTGCTGAAAATGGGCCTTTGCAATCACATGTGAATAACAAATCTGAAAAAACAAAATCAGTCATTTCAAGCAAAAGTCATTAGCAACACCAGTAAAGAATTTGCTATAAAGTATCTTGATAAAAACGTATGAATTTCTGTCAAAAACATTCACATTTCTGGCTGATTCCAAACTGTAATGCACTTATACCGTTAGTGACAATAAAGAACATTTTAACAGTGTAAAAGCTATTAATACTTCATATTAAGGCAGTAAAAGTCCGCTCATCTTCACGACTGCTTTCCAGCAGCGCGTAACCCGCCTCGGGGCACACGCATCTTGACGCTGCTCGATTTGCGCCGCGCATGCGCAACCATTGCTGTTTGCATTGTGACTGTTGGTTTGTGTTGCGACACTTCCGATCGCTTGACGGCACTGGACGCTTGCGTTCGGCTACTCTCGGCAATCTGCGACGGTTTCCGATTCCCGCGGCATTGGTGCCGGACTCCGCCGGACGGAGACTGGGCGGGAGAGCAGCGTCGGTGTTCTGGCAACTATGGTGCTGGCCAGCAGTCCGGGACTGTAAAGAAGAAAAGCCTAAGCCGCGGGAGGGCGGTCTGCTATGACAGGCGGTCCTGTTTCTGCAGGTAAAGCGTGCGAGCGTGTCGCAGGTCGCTGTCTCCTGCATTGCGGCCTTGCTCGTCTACGGCCACGGGGCTCGAGTCAGTGGGTTGTCAGAAGAGAGTGCAGGCAACTTGGCGATATCTTGTACACATTGTAGCTCCAGGCGGTGCTTGAAAGCGAGAAATGCGACAGAGCCTACAGCATCTTCTCACATTTCATCGTGTCGACTGAGGCGCCTGTCTTTCGGAGGGTTGTTTGTGTTGCTGCGTGTGTTTCGTCGTGCCGGATATCGCAGTTGGATGTTTTTTTTCCCCATTTGCGGGGTCAGTGCATTAACCGCGTACGTGTCGCGGAGTTTTCACACAACCCCGCGGCTTTCCTGTTTAGATGCGGGACTGGGAAGCCGAGCGGAGTCCAGCCCAGCCCTTCCGCTCTCTTGGCTCGTGAGCAGAAGCGGAGCTGCTTGACTTGTCTCTCCCATCGAGGCTGGCCCCACGCTTGCAGTTCCCGAGCCGATGTCCGCCTGACAAGCTCCCGGGAGGAGACGGACGTCATTACGGTGAGCTGTACCACCTTTATTTTTAAAATCGGATTGGGCCCGGCCGATCGGAACGACTCGCAGGTCGGGCTCTCCTACTTTTGTCTCGAGTCTCAACGCCAGGCTCTGTAGCACCACGCCTCCCTTTCTGTTTGGGTTCACTGAAGTGCCGTTCGGGGCTGACTCGAGACGTAGCCTCGTACTTCTGTCCAGCGCTTTGGCCTGGGTGGCCTCTTGTGACGTACACATTGTGATCCATAAGCAGCGTTTAAAGTGGACAAGATGTCCGGAGCTGCGATGCACCTGCGTCCACGACGTTGTTTGTCTAAACCCCCCCCCATACCCCCGTTGTAAATTGCAAATGATCTGAAATGAATGACCTTGAATGTCTTGTCATCCGATTAAACTGCATGCGTGTTTGTGATTTTTGTGAGCAATGAGTTGAGGTGCACTTGCTGATTAGTTTGAAACAAGGCCAAGTGGTTCAAGCAAGTGAGTTTATTTGCAGGCCCATACTGCTGCAGTACCTCTGAGCTGAAGTGTTTGCACCCATCCTTTCAGAATTAGATGTGTATTATTTTGAGAGGACTTCTGCTTCCAGAACAATGCACTCTTTTGTCCCACGTGCACTTCTTCTTTTATAATTCCTCTTCTTTTGTAGTCTAGTCTAATTTTATTCACTCATAGATAAATGTATTTTATAGAACAACAAAGCAATTCTGCCGGTTGGTTGGCAAAGATGAGGAAGGCAGAGATATAAAAGTAAACTCTCACCGCAAAAACCTGTTTACGTCTGTTTCTTTTTGGCACCACAGCCTATCAATCTATGAAATGAAAAGTTGGCCGACTCACTCGTCAACAAAATCGGGGGACATTTCCCGGATAGTCAATATGCAGAAATTTGACAGGATTGTACATCTAGGGCAGTAAGTACCCACTTAGAAAAGGCAGTTGTGTATTTAGGGGTATCCCCACCCATTCTAGAAAAACTAAATGCCCCAAAGTCTGAAAAATCACTTCGACTGAGTTGATTTAAAATTGTTGACGTTATAGAAAAAAAAAGAAAATTAGCTGAACATTTTTTTTTAAATTTGTAGGTAACATTTTGTTGTCTATTTATTAATATTATGCCAATGTGCATGCAGTGTGTTGCGATAAGAGTGGGCTTTATGCAAACAAAGGATGGAGCACAAGTGATTGATAGGCTGAATAGCAGCACTAACCAATAAGGTGGATCGATGACTAAAGAGGGAGAGGTGTCCTGGACAGGGAAAAGAGACATGATCACGTTTGGCGTCTGCAGTCAGGTATGAAGTGATAGGTGAAAGTTCTGTGAACCTCATAGCAGGAGAGCAAGAAGTTGAGGTTGTGTCCTTTAATCAAATGCAAGCCTGGACCAGGGTAGGGGCTACAAAAGGCCTATTGCTTCTAGCCCTTGATCTTTTTCTCTATTGTATATACGTGTTTCATAGCAGAAGCTCCTCATCTTTTTGTTTATCATGTACAATATTGCCATACAATGTTGCACCATTACATGAACTTGCGCGAAAAATCCAAAGGGATCCCTGGTTTTATATTCATGTAAGTCCACCCGCAGCAATCACAAAGGAGACTAAAATCCCCACCCCGATACCTGCGAATCCTAGAAACGCCTCTGGACCGACTGTGTCAGTTTAAGTTTAACTTGTCCACCACAGGCTACTCCATTGTAATATACATTGACATCTGTGGACTTTGAAAAGGAACCTCCACCCCTGCCCTCCGAATTTACATGTGCGTCTGCCCCACCCCTCCGCTTCCCAAAATTCTTTACATATACATTTGCATCTGCGGGTTTTAAAGGGGCACCACATACAACTGACGAGAAACACGAAATGCTTGAATGAATGACTGTAGTACTAGGGTGCTGCAGTGTGTTAGCCATAACGGATGTTGTGACAAGTCAAGCAAAGAAATGAATGAATGACATAAACAAAAGCAAATCATGAGAGATGCTAAATATATGCTCAAATTTAATTTGAAGAAATTGCATTTTCCTATAAGGTTATGTTTCATAGTGACCACCAACAAACGGAAAATCACTAGGAAAAGCAGGAATTGTCCTATGGTAGGAATGTTTTACTCATGGACAGTTGTGTAGAGCACATTCAAGAGTAAGCAGCTCCAGGGATCTAATGCAGTAAAACCTTGGATTGCGAGTAACTTGGTCTGCAAGTGTTTTGCAAGACGAGCTAAAATTTTCAGTAAATTTTAACTTGATAAACAAGCGAGGTCTTGCAATTCGAGTAGTATGTATACGCTTTGTCTGCCGAGTGTCATGTGATCACAACTGAGCCAATGGTGGTTTTCTCTCCGCGGGATTGTGGGTAATCGTCTCCCATGCTCGGTCTCAGTCGCTGTGCCGCACTCCTATAGTCAACATCCGTATGAACGTGTACTGTTTACTATAGCATTGTGACCATGTGTGTGTGTTGTAAGGTGCGAGTCCCTGTCTTACACCCCAAAACACGAAGCTGAGTCTCAATTCTTTAGCAAAACCAGCTTTTATTCAGCTTGAAACAGGAACAGCATAGTTATTTATTGTAGCGGGATCTGTCACTCAGACACAGCAATCAGGCAGGGTTGGGGCCAGGTTAATGGACAAGTAATAGTGTGCCCTTACATTTAAAGTGTTCCTTGCATCTCCCATCGACGGCCGGCACTTATAGCTAACCGCAATCTTTTTCAGATTCGGGTTTATGGCGAACTGCTACAGTGCTGGGAGCTTGTGGTTGCTTCGGGATGCTCTTCCGCGTGTCATCCCACTGGGGGGGAATCCCAAAAGAGCATTTTTTTAATTTTGTGTCCAAGTGTAGTGACTCTTTGGGCAAAAGCAACTGTCAATGGATATGTTTATTGTTTAAGTCGCAGACAGATACCGGTGATTCCGTTAGTTATATATATATATATATATATATATAAAACCCTCCTCCTCCTCTTCCTCTCTCTCATCTCCCTCACACCAGCCACGATTCTTTTTAGAGGTAAAGTGCAGGTTAATTTGTTTTTATTTTGTATTAATCATTTTTATATGAATAGTTTCCATTATTTCTAATGGGGAAATTCGCTTTGATATGCACAGCAGATTGTGGGCTGTTTTAATAAAAACAGTTAAAGACCTTTCTATTGTGGAAAAAATATTAACAAAATTGCCTCTAATTATAGTTTTATCTTTGTTTTTATCTTGTAGTGTCTTTAAAAATTTTTATGTAGCACTTTGAGGTTTACTACAAATGTAAAGCACCTTATAAATAAAGTGTATTATTATTATTATTATATACAAGTACTTTGGATTACAAGAACGTTTCCAGGACAAATTATGCTCGCAAACCATGGCACCACTGTGATGTTATTATTATTATTTAACCGATGCCTTTAATCAAGACGGCTTACATCATCTTAAATATGATTAGTTACATTTCTTTTTTTCCAGTTATAGTACAGGCAGGTGAAGTGACTTGCTCATGGTCGCAGTGTCAGCACCAGGATTTGAATCCACAACCTTAGGGTTTGAAGTCCGAGGTCCAAATCCTTAACCACTGCAGTATACCACATTGCCTGCAAATAATTGTAGTCTTTGGTTAAAAAAATAAATGTAAACCTACAAATATGTCATACAGAAAAATATTTGGTTACATAGTATTTCTGATACACCCGATTAACTGATGCCCATTGTCTCATGAAATATCCTGGGTGAAGCCAGGTAACACAGCCAGCCTTGTATGTTTCTCAAATGAGTTTTTGCACGGCCTGAATGTTAACTAAATCTTCTAATGCCTAAACCAAGTGCTGTTAGTTGTTGTTGGATTTTTGTGACGGGAATGAGCTCGGGTGCAGTGAAGCAAGTCAAAAAATGCGACCAGTGTTTCTTATCCACTTAATGGGGCTGTTTACTGTCCAGTTAATTTGGTAATGGAGACAGGCATGCTTAAAACAAGAGCTTTGTTTATCACTACTCGGAAAACGTCAAGGAGGCCCTCGCTTCACACGTAATGTATTGAGAACCATCAGATTTACTCGGCAGCAGCATTATCTGGGATTAAATTGCAACACTTCTGCAAGCATAGACAAAGCTTAAGGCTATTTCTTGCAATTTTAATCTTCTTTATATTTAAGTAGTGCTTTTAGGCTGCTTGCTCCACATGGACTTGTGCCACAGTTTTTATTTTATGTGGTGCCTATCTGTATCTCCACAACTGGAACACTGAGGGGTGAAACAAGTCACTTAGGGCAGTGCAGAGAGTCAGTGCAAGGATGGGCGCAACAACCATCAGGATTTGCCAGTACTACAGGGTGAGGCAGAAAGGACGGACGTCTTTGAAATGGCTAGAACTCACCACTCGGTGGAGTGACAGATGTGCGGTAGGTGGCGTTAGGTTCGTGAAGTCTTAGCATTTTTTTATTTTCTTTTTAGTTGAAGTGTTTTTGTGTACAACTGTTTTGTCAAGAACAACCAATCTACTACCGCAGTTCAGTGTGAGTTTCATTGCCATTTCAATATCCACGGAAATAAAGCTGTTCCTGCTCGTAACACTATCCTACGTTGGGTTAAAACACTTCGCACACGAGGTACACTAATGAACAAAAGACAGCCGGGGGCTACACGGACGGCACATACCCCTAAAAATGTGGAAAGTGTACGACTAGCCCTGCTGTGCAGTCCAAGTCGATCTGCTTCGAAGCATTCTTCTGAACTTGGCCTCTGTAATCGTTCGGTAAGGCGTATTTTGCATCTAGACCTGCATTTCCATCCCTACAAATTGTCAAAAGCTATTTCAATATGATCTCAAATCTTTCAATAAATTTCTTTGTAAGAAAAAATTTACAATTTTGTGATTTTGTAAAAAACGTCCGTCCTTTCTGCCGCACCGTGTACTTACTGGTATATCGCCACCCATTTCCTTTTTCAGTGATTGAAGCAGAGGTGGGTGAAGCAAACTACTCATGGTCGCAGAAGCAGTCTGCACCAGGCATAGACTGGTCATTACCTAGCCAGAGAACTTTAGCAGGTTTCACTCCCTATGCCAAAAGAAATCACATGATGGTGGGTTGTTCAACAATGGTGGAATCCCACAGCAGTGTGTCCATGTTCATTTGACCTTGACTACAACTAGGCTACCAACAGAGCGCTGCGCTATGCGTGTTCAAACTACCCATAATACACTGTGAATCTGTTGTATTGCTTCACCTTCTCTCTGTTGTGGTTATCATGTAATTTTCAAATTGACTTTACTGTTTTGAATTACTCTCGTATTTAACTTGAATCACATTTGTCCTACGTGGATAAATGGAGAGGTTTGGCATCAGGAAAGGCATCTGGCTGTAAAAGTAATGCCTCGAAAAGCATCGACCCCCACATAGAAGTAGGAAAAGAAGAAGAGGAAGAAGAAGTTTACTTATTTTCTTTAGTGCTTTTTAGGGGAAATATTTTAAAGTCTCTGGAATCAAACATTGAGCACACTAGTGTGACTGAAAATGTGGTCAAAAATCCATATAAATTAGATATCAACAATTTATTGGTGTTTTGGTTTAATACCATGACTCCCGTCCCCCACTCACCAAATACAGTTTCAGAAATGTTTTATGAAGGTTTTATTATGGAAAATAATAACCCTCAAATATGCCTATCTTAAAAGTGAAGCAAGGTCTCCTGAGGCCCACGTTGCTTTTGCCTCAGTAATGTCGCACAGTGTGAAGGGTCACTTCTGGACTCCGTAGTGATTTCTAAGTTTGATTTTGCATTCCCCATGCTTTTCATATGTGAAAATATTTGGAGTTTTCTGTCATCAAACTCAGTAGTCCCATGTGACTGATGCATACCGCCGTGGTCAATTTTTTCCAACAGCATACTTGTTATGCATTGTTGAAATATCTAGAGAAGTTTAAAAAGTATTCCTTATGGGAAATGACATTCCAAGATCAAGCTCACCTGGAGCTGAACTCAACACAACAACGGAAACCACAAACCATTGGCAGGCTGAGCCTCAGTGTGCCCTGCTGCTCTCAGTGTTTCCTACAGAAAATGAATTTGATATAACTGGTGTTTGGGTTGGGTGGTAAGCAGGGAAGTGTTTCTGTCTTGGCCAAATTACCATTTCCATTATATTTGAGATATTTTGGTGGTTAATTCATACATATTTTTTAATTGATTGCTTAATAACTATGATGATTATTACTATTTTGCATCGTGCTGATCTGGGTAACCAAAAAAAAACCTAAGAAAACTGAACTTTACCAAGCCACAGTTGGCTGAGAAGGACTCATAGCTCATACATGGGTAAGGTTGCCCACCCTTCCAGTTCTTGAGTTGTGTTATGCATATTATGTCATCGGCTCTGTATTAAGACCAAGATTGATGTTCAAGGCCCAATGGTTCATGAGTTTTTACGTGACAGATGGATAACCTTTATCATTATATGTATAGGGCAGCACGGTGGTGCAGTGGTAGCGCTGCTGCCTCGCAGTTCGCTTCCCGGGTCCTCCCTGCGTGGAGTTTGCATGTTCTTCCTGTGTCTGCGTGGGTTTCCTCTCACAGTCCAAAGACATGCAAAAAGTGTGCTTGATGTGTGTGTGTGTGTGTGTGTGTGTGTGTGCGCCCTGCGGTGGGCTGGCACCCTGCCCGGGGTTTGTTTCCTGCCTTGCACCTTGTGTTGGCTGGGATTGGCTCCAGCAGACCCCCGTGACCCTGTGTTAGGGTATGATGGGTTGGAGAATGACTGACTGACTGATTATATGTATGTATACATAGTAGTAGTAGTAGTGCAACAGGACAGATTTTAAAAATCCGTAAACAAACAGGTAACGCTAGCTAAGCAGAGGAAAGGTACACTCCAAAACATGGCCAGAAGCTGGTGTGTGAGTGAGGAGGACCCCTCCCAGCTACCCACTCCTGACGTCACACTTCTCCTCCCCTTGGCCTGCAGCCTCTGTCTCTGATTAGCGCAGTAATATGCTACTCGATTAGCACAAATAAATCACTTATACAAGCGAGCTATGATTCTTGGCGCAATGACAAGTCGCAAAATCAACCGGAATGTTCAAGCAAATTATAGAAAAAAAACCAATCTGAATTCATTAAGTAGTTCTCTTGTGAAAAGCAGACAGACGTACAGTACAGACAGATGTTTAATTGTACACACATATATATAGAGAGAGATATATAACATGTATGACTTGCTACAGTACCTGTTGAACACAAGAAATAACCAATATTTTTTAAAATTATTCTCTCTCTAACCTTGTGTGTACCTTCAGTTCCTTTAGTTTATATTTTCGCTCGTGTGTCTCTTCACTGGTGCACCCATTCTTGACTACATTTTCTTAAACCTGCTTTTCAGACTCTTTGATTAGTTTTGAGGCGCCTTTCTCCCCTCCTGTCTGGTTTTATTTTTTTATTTTATTTTTCGGTTTTATTCTTTGACTGTGACTCTTTAGTCCTCCTTGTGCGTCTCACACTTGCACATCCTCTTATGTTGCATCACCAAAGTCAGACTGTCCAATCGGATTGCTCTGATGGACTGGACACAAGAGACCTTGGTGTTTTATTATGTAGTAGAGTAGGAAACAGAGGATTATTGTTGGGCTACTCTCTTACTGCTTGCCCAGCCACACTCCTATAATAGACAAGGCAGGTTTGGAAAACACAGCAAGGTGCGTTGGTTATGAGGGGTTGTGTGTGGAGACTTCATTAGTCCCTCGTTTTTCCAAAGACATTGATGATATTTAGCTGAGCAAATCACATGGTTTGAGGATCTGCTCAATAGTGAGACAGATAATAAGTAAAAAGTGAAAATGTGTTTGTGTATATTTACATACAAGTACTGTGACTGTGGGAACAAAATGATCAACTTTCAGTTTTCAATGGATTTACACATTTTAGGTATTTTAGAGCAATGGCGGTCTGTGTGTTAGAATGTGAGTCAGTAGACCTGATAACTTCACAATGAATCACTTTGTGCAAATTAACGTTGGCATACTTATTAGCGTTGTAAAATGCTTGGAGCCTATTGATTCTGAACTACATCTCTCCAGTGGGGTTTTCTCTATAGCAGTAATGATTTTCTGTTTATAGCTGCTGCACCTATCGTAAAGGGGAAATACAGTATATGTTTTTAAACATAATTCTTATGTTTTGTCCTGCATTACTAAATTACCAAATTTCAATGTGAGTGCTAGAAAATCTGGACAGTCATGAAAAGTTAACAAGCCAAAATCCAGTATTGAAAAGTATTTAAAATTAAATGGGACTTAAAAGTCATGAAAATCCAAATAGTGGCATATCTTGAGATAAAGCATCAAATCATCCACAACTCACATTAATAACACCTTGCGTTGTGCTCTGAGCGCGAGCATATTCACGAATGGTATAAATATAATCATTGACCAAGGGAACACACCAGTTCAACAACAAATTGTTGGGGTGCCAACCGGGTCGCCTCTCTTTAATATCCGTGGTATGAAATCCAAATAGACAGGTGCATGATGGGACCCACGAGAACTAAAGAACAATAAGCACTTCATAGAGCCTCAGAAGCAGGGTAGAGTTGCCCTGTGGAGTGGTCATGTTAGTTGGGGTCCTCGTACAAGGGGGTCTGCTCTTTTTCAAATGTGATCTTCCAGGATCGTCTCAGCCTTGTAGTCCTTTTACTAGACAGGGCAGAGTCAGTTGCTCTTATTATGTGTCTTCCCTGAGCTGTGGGTGGAAAAAGAGATAATGTCGTCACCCCTCGTACCCCAGAGTGGTAGTGCTTAACTTAAACGAGCCCAGAAGGTGACCCTGTGACGCTCATGCATGACTGTATGTGCGTGTACAGAGTAGTCAAAATGCCACAAAAATATGTATTTAACTTGACTGCAAAGGTTGGCTTCGACATAACAAGTCAAATAAGTATATGGTTGGGTACCATTACTGCCTGAAGAAGTTTGACATTGGGAGTATGGGGGAGTCCACTTTAAATTGCCGTATAGAAGGAAGAAACATTGTGAACTGACGAAAAGCAAGGAAGCCAGTAATTCTGTTAAGAATATTTTGGACTTTTTGTGTGACTGTCGTCTCATCTGAGCGCCACACCAGCGAGCTGAAGAAGCACAAGTGGATTAGCCAGCAGTAGCACTAGCGAGAGCTTTAGTTGGGTATTGATATCCCTACTGTGTCGCCATCTTTGTCTTCATATGGGACTAAAAGTGTATGGACAAACTCGGTTTATTTATACAAGTCATGGTAACCTTCATACGGTGCATGTGGATGCCCTTCCCAAAGTATACCCCGTATTTTTCATCTGCAACAATTTACTACCTAAAATATAGCAGCATAACTTTTTTATGATCATCGATGTACCTAATAGGAATCGGGTTGGACCCCAATACAATAAAGTCTCCGCATTTTAATGTGCGTCGTTTGTGAACAGTGCTCAGACAAAACATGAATCTCTTTTTTTTTTTTTCTCTCCATGATTTCTTTGTATTTTTTGCTTGCACGCACCAAAATATTGTCACATTTGTTTGTTCAGAAAACTTGTTAGCTGTTTTTAAAATGCAACGGCCCTGCGTAGAATAGCATGGATCGTTTGTAGCTGAATTATTATTCCAAGTAAGTAATGTCAGTTTTAGTAATATGGGTCACGTGTTTCTGTCCATATGTGTTCTTATTAGGTTCATGTAATTCGGAACCGACGTGTCACTTACTCTCGGATTGTCATGCTGGTTGGTACTGGTAAAGTATAAAAGGAAAAAAAAAGAAACCCTGGAATTTCAAATGTAGTGAAGTGTACAAAACACGCAGAGCTTTCTGTAGGGAATGTTTTTACAAGTGACGTGAACGACTTGCGCAGGGTCACACACGTTACTGTGCACGAGGAGCTGAACCAGCAGCTTTCTTCTGTGATGTCCATTGGCCTGTCTCTTTTACTACAAGATCAGAGATTTTATACTGTGCAAAAAAAAAAAAAGCTATGTAGGTTAAAATCTAAGGTCTTGAGGACAGCATGTGTATGAAGTCTTTAATTAAAAATGTTGCTCTTGAGCTGTGACCATTTGAATTTTTTTCAGTTAATTGTTACACCGAGCACTTGTAGGCTTTGAAAAACACTCTTGTCATTTGTAGAGAGAATTAAAGCTGGATCCAAAATTTTGTAGGACCTCTTCTTTCCTTTAGGAACTTTAATTAACAGATTGTTCCCTTGAAAGGTTCACGGCTTCCTCTTTTTCAGCATAGCACGCTTGCTGTTCTGGGAGCCATGCTTGTTTCTCTGACTTGTCCTGTGTTTCCTACAGTTGATATTAAAGTCTGCTCTGAGGAACAGCAATCGTCAGACAAGTGCGGGGCTCACACACAGTGGATAATTCACATGAATGCTCTTCCAAGTTGTAGCTCCCAGTGGGACAATTTGGAGATAACTATAGTATCCAGATTGACAAAGTAGTAATAGAACACCAACCACTTGCCTCGTTTCATTTTATAAAATACAGAAATAAACGGGTCAGCCAGAAATTGCATTTTTGTTGCCACAGTGTATTTGGAGCAACAGGATTCCTGCATGATATCCTTTAATGTGCTTTTCATGTTCAGAGGTATTCGGGAATTGTTATTGTGTGGAATGGTTGGAAAATGAAGAGCGACCTAGCATTTCCAACATAATGCTGATTGGAAATAGAATGAAAGTTTGAAGGTGTGTCATCACAAGCTGGCATGCACAGTAAATCACGTTGTCCGTGTCTAAGGTGGGTTTTTTTTCTCATTTCCACGAGAGTTTCATTTTAGGCAGTGTTTTTTTATATATACAGTATATATAAACCAAAGCCTAATTCCATGTGGCATTTAGCTAGACGTCTTGTTTCTACGTTTGTCTGTAAAGGTCATAGTTTTGTGTGCAGCATTCTTTCCAGTCTCTGCATGTTTTTTTTGTTTGTTTGTTTACTTTTTTCGCTTGTGTCTCCAGATTCTAATTATGGTGTTTTCATTTTTCCGTGAATTCCAACTGAAAAATGAACGTGCAGATAACAAAGTGGTCAGCAGTCAAGCCCCCTGGCTTTGAATTAAGGAGTGGTTTGGAATGAAAACCTTTCAGCCATTATTGCACTTAGGCAAAGGACAAAGGAGTCTGTAGTCTAATGCTGCGCTCACATGCCATCAGAGTCTTTGGAGTGCCGACTTTGGACATTTCACCTGCCAACTTCAGGACATTCACATTTTTAAGAGTAACACTAGGTTACCCCTGATATGGTAAAGGTTGTTGTTATTTTTTCATAAAAATAAATAGGAAACAAAAAAAATGTTTAAAGGTGTATTGTGTTGCTGCAAATGCCTTTTGTCTCCCAAAAATGCCATTTTAATCGACTGAGGTGAAAGTTCAGCATTACGTCACAACTTGGGGAATTCATGGGGTGTTCCTGCCTGTCTGATATCACGTGATGCAGAATTAATTTTGGCAAATTACTCTGATTAGCATCTATATATATATAATTCACTAAGGCAAGACACCCATGGAAAGCACGCCGGAAGGGGCATGGATTCACTAAGCCGTCGACAAGTAAGACACCTATGGCGGACGCAGGGAGGAGCCACGCCGGAGGTGAATTGCCATATGCAGCGTGGAAAAAGGTTTGCGAGGGGTATCCCATGGGATCCTTAAAACAATCCTTCACAACTGAGGTTAGAACACAATGAAGTGAGCAGTCTTTAAAAAACGGGTTTTTGGTTACGACGCACGACCGCGTGCACCATAGCAAACTGTTTTACACGCTACATACAGCAATTCGCATCTGCGACAAACATGCGTCTTCTTAGATGATCCTGCAGGAACACGAAAAGTCTACGTGAGTCACAGGTGCATCTGGACTGTGCAAAGACGACAACGACTCGAGTGACAAGTTAGAGGTGGGCACATGAGCAGACACTACGTGATGGCGGTCTGCCAGTTTTCAGTCACGGACGATTGTGTGTTGGTTTGTTCCGTGCAGTGTTACAATGTTGCTTTTCTTGCTGATTTATTACATTACCGATTTTTCAAATGTTAATTTTTCTCCCTGTGCTTAAAATTCATTAAAAAACGGCCTGATTATGCGGCGTATGGTACGCCGTGGGTTGGCTAGTTTTGAGTAATTTGTGTTTCTAAGGTTAAAGCAATAATTAAAAAAAAAAAAACTTTTTTGGGGAAGTTTAGAGAAAAGCCAAGCAAAATGACACCTTTTATTGGTTAACTAAAAAGATTACAATATGCAAGCTTTCGAGGCAACTCAGGCCCCTTCTTCAGGCAAGATGTAATGGGGAAGTTTGAAATTTTACTGAAATTGTTGTAGGCTTCTTTTTTGGTGGGTGGAGACAAATGACGGATGGGCTGTTTCTCAACGGGATGCTCTCTAGCACAGAGTCTCCGCATTAAAGATTTATTTACGTTTTGCTTTGCTCGCACAAACATGCTGTAGTCTTATTGTTTTCAGTGAGAAAGAAAAATCAATGGAGATGTGTGTCAAATGTCATTTTGTACTATTATTCCAAAAGAAAAAGCCTTCTTTACTGCCCCATTGACCTAATGAAAACTGTGAGCCTCTCGAATCCGAGTGCCATCAGGAGGTCCTGTAGACGTAAGTTGTCGCAATACACAACGTTTTGCTGTAGGGTATGCAGAGCACAGATGCAGATCTTGTCAACTTCACCATGTCAGATTACATGACTGAAAACTGCAGTGTCGATCTTCCACCACATTCATGCTTTACCCTTTTTTCTGCCAGCCAATAGCGCACTGCCTGATGGAGCCAGAACTGTACGAAGGGTTAAGAGCTCCAGCCAGTTCAGTAGTAATCTCTGACCTTTGTTTGTTTTTTTCATTCTCTTATGTAATAAACTGCTCAAAAAAATTAAAGGAACACTTTGAAAACACATCAGATCTCAATGGGAAAAAGAAATCCTCCTGGATATCTATACTGATATAGACTGGGTAATGTGTTAGGAACGAAAGGATGCCACATCGTTTGATGGAAATGAAAATGATCAACCTACAGATCCCTGAATTCAAAGACGCCCCAAAAATCAGAGTGAAAAAATGATGTGGCAGGCTAGTCCATTGTGCCCAAATTGAATTGCAGCAACTCAAATTGTACGCAGCACTTTGTATGGCCCCTGTGTTCTTGTATACATGCCTGACAACATCGGTGCATGCTTCTAATGAGATGACAGATGGTGTTGTGGGGGATCTCCTCCCAGATCTGGACCAGGGCATCACTGAGCTCCTGGACAGTCTGAGGTGCAACCTGGTGGCATTGGATGGACCAAAACATAATGTCCCAGAGGTGTTCTATTGGATTTAGGTCAGGAAAGTGTGGTGGCCAGTCAATGGTATCAATTCCTTCATCCTCCAGGAACTGCCTGCATACTCTCACCACATGAGGCCAGGAATTGTCGTGCACCAGGAGCCACTGTACCAGCATAGGGTCTGACAATGGGTCCAAGGATTTCATCCTGATACCTAATGGCAGCCAAGGTGCCTTTGTCAAGCCTGTAGCGGTCTGTGTGACCCTCCATGGATATGCCTCCCCAGACAATCATTAACCCACCACCAAAGTGCTCATGCTGAATGATGTTACAGGCAGCATAATGTTCTCCATGGCTTCTCCAGACCCTTTCACTTCTGTCACATATACTCAGGGTGAACCTGCTCTCATCTGTAAAAATCACAGGGCACCAGTGGTGCATCTGCCAATTCTGGTATTCTATGGCGAATGCCAATCGAGCTGCATGCTGCTGGGCAGTGAGCTCAGGGCCCATTAGAGGACATGGGGCCCTTGGGTCACCCTCATGAAGTCTTTCTGGTTGTTTGGTCAGAGACATTCACACCAGTGGCCTGCTGGAGGTCATTTTGTAGGGCTCTGGCAGTGCTCATCCTGTTCCTCCTTGCCCAAAGGAGCAGATGCTGGTCCTGCTGATGGGTTATGGACCTTCTATGGCCCTCTCCAGCTCTCCTAGAGTAACTGCTTGTCTCCTAGAATCTCCTCCATGCCCTTGAGACTGTGCAGGGAGACACAGCAAACCTTCTGGCAATGACACGTATTGATGTGCCATCCTGGAGAAGTTGGACTACCTGTGCAACCTCTGTAGGGTCCAGGTATCGCCTCATGCTACCAGTAGTGACACTAACTGTAGCCAAATGCAAAACTAGTGAAGAAACAGTCAGAAAAGATGAGGAGGGAAAAATGTCAGTGGCCTCCACCTGTTAAACCATTCCTGTTTTGGGGGTCATCTCATTGTTGCCCCTCTAGTGCATCTGTTGTTAATTTCATTAACACCACAGCAGCTGAAACTGATTAACAACCCCCTCTGCTACTTAACTGACCAGATTAATATCCCATAAGTTTCATTGACTTTATGCTATACTCTGATTAAAAAGTGTTCCTTTAATTCTTTTCAGCAGTATATTTGAGACATCAGACAGATTAGAGTCCCCTATTTATGAGGTCCGCAGTCCCTGTGCTGCCTGATGGAGCCGATCCTGTGTGAAGGGTGAATAGCTGAGGTGTGTTCAGCTGCTTTCTCTGCCCTTTTCTTTTCCATTCTGTTTTGGTAGCCTAAAATGTGAGCTGGCAAACGGCTGAGCTTCTCTTCTATTTGTGACATTCAAAAACTTGTGTTTCTTATTCTTCGTCACTACATTCTATGCTGAAAACTCATTGGTTCTCAACTCTCGAACGTAAAGAGCCCACCCCTCAAATTAGTTTGATTTTAACCTAACCCAGGGGTGGTGAACTCCAGGCCTCGAGTGCCGCAGTGGCTGCAGGTTTTCATTCTTACCGTCTTCTTAACTAGTGGCCAGTTTTTGCTGCTGATTACTTCTTTTAATTAACTTGACTCAGGCCCCATAGTTGTTTATTTTTCTTTAATTAGCAGCTAAACAATAATGAGACCCAAAACAAGCCACCACATGACCAGCTCCCCTGTGCCCATCACACAATATCTGAAATTAAAGAGAGGTGATGGTCTTGGTAAGGTTAATCTCTCAGATCAGATCACATTTTGACATTGGTGCTCTTAGAAAGAACAGAAAAACAACAGTTTTTGAATTGTGTGCTGTGGCAGAATAAGAGCAGCAACAAGCCATGGAATTAAATAATGGATTTAATTAACAGCGAGAATTGGCTTCTCATTAAGAAAGTGATTGGAGTGAAATTTGGTTGGAGTTTGAAGCCCCAATTTAGCTGGTCATCTGTTGGCTCGTTTCACATCTCATTTCTGCTTGGCTGTCATTTAATGAAGGAAGGAATCAATTCAGAGGGCTGAACTCTTCTAACAGGGCTATTAAAGTAAATGGAAAAAAGTTAATTAGCAGTGAAAAACTGGTCACTGATTAGGAAAAGGGTGAGAATGAAAACCTGTAGCCACTGCGGCCCTCCAGGCCTGGAGTTCGCCACCCCTGACCTCACCACTCGCAGACTAGTTGTTCTCGGTTGTTGGGTATGTCACTTCAGGTAATCAGCTTCACAGGAGCCTGCTGCCAACCGCCTCCAACTATGTAAATGAAGGCTACTACTGAAAAATCGCAGGAAAAGTCGTCTGATGTGGCATAGCCTTTACATACTGAAGTTGCAAGTTCTGTATTGCGTCTGCCTGATGGAATGGATAGGAAACTTTTAGAAATGAAAGACACTTCAAGAATTCACAGCAGACCTTGTTTGAAGAGCGTGTAGTGCTTGGCTGGCGTTTCCAGCATGAGGCCCACGTAAGGTCACTGCCAGTGTTTGTAAGATTAGCAAGGATTGGGCAGAAAGCCCTGGTAGCAAAAGATGCTCTTGATTGTTATATGGCTGATTTATTTTTCCAAGGCAACTTACAACATTTGAGAGATACCATTGGTTACATTTTTTTGTTTTTGTTTTTTTCCCAAATAGAATACAGGGAGCTAAAGTCACACAGTGTCAGTAGTGGGATTTACCCCAACCTCGGGGTTTGAAATCCAAAGGCCAAACCACAATGCCACACTGCCTGTGAATATGAAGGGCAGTTTTATTCTAAACTGTGTTGATTAGTTTTCAAAATAAAAAGACTGCGCCTGTCATAAAGGTTCAAAGTTCATATTTTAGTGTTCTTTTTACCTGCAGTTCAGAAGTAATGTGTTTACATGTTAATTCTTTTTGCACTGGCATAACTCGAGTCACAGGTTCTGTAGCAGTAACACTTTGGTATTGTCGCTCTCCGATTCTCTCGTGCCTTGAGGGTTTGTAAAGAGTGACCCTCTTGTTGTTAGTGTAATATGTTGAACCTTGGGATTGGCATTTCTTCTACAAGGTTCCATCTGCTGTAGTTTTGCCAGATCAAATGTCACTATTCGAATATACTGTACAGTAATTCAAACTTATTTGAAAAAGGGCTTATTTAAAGGCAGAAGCTAACATCCGATTGTACAATAATGGTTATCTGCCTTGCACTAATTTTGCATAGTGTTTCTCCAGACACTCTTTGTAATGCTGCCATATTTTGCATATCTGTTTTTGCGCCTCACTTTCACTCCCAGCCTTTTTGTCATTTTGCATGGCTAGTGTGTTGTTATAATTAGTGAAACAGTCTGCCTTCACAATGTAGTTTGGGACAGTTTTTCTGTCCCTTCTTATCGCTTTTTTTGATCTACAGGTGTACTCTGAGCATTTTTAAATGCTTTTCTAGTACAATAAACATATTGTATTACATCTGATTCTGCTCCAATTCACAAACCCAATATCCTTGACTGTTATTTGATGCTAAGACATTTTCACAAATTCAAACCTACTGTATAATAAAACACTAAGGTATGTGTGTGGTAGATAGTGAAAAAGAAAGAGAGGACAACAATAAAGAGTTGGGATGTCAAGAGGGCCGCCCATTGTAATTGGAAGCAGCAAAAGAAAAAAGAAGAAAGAAAAAAACGCAAAATTATTGTGGAGTCGTCTAAACAGACACAGATTCAAACAGAATTGCCAAAGATGGCAGAGCTTCTGGCTTTCAGTCCTCATGGCAGGAAGAGGCACATCCAGGTTGGACAGACACCGGAAATGACACCGGAGGTATTCTAGCTGTCAATTGTCTGGTTTGCAGATCAAGAAAGAGAGAAAGATGTTATGACGCAACACCAGCCCCTGTGGAATTACAGTCACTGCTGTGAGCCCTTCAGCTGTCCCCTTTGTGATGCGTGTGATGATAGATAGAACTTCATTTGCCTCCAGGGAGTAATTGGTCTTTTGTATGTGTCCTGTTCTTCAGGGTAATCTGATTGCTCAGTTTGGCCATGGTGATGCAATTAAATGAGGAATTATAAGTGTTGAGACACACAAAGAAGAGAAAAGAAATAGATGGCACACTGAGAGAGTTGCCTTCAAATATGGGAAGGATAAAAGTGCACAGGAGGTGATAAAGGTGCCTTGAAAATAATGACAGAAACTGAGAAGCAGGCTTGACAGAACGAGCTAGAGAGAGGGAGGGAGAATGAGCTTAAGGACCAAAAGGCCTTCTGGCTGGGGAAAATAAAATAATGACTGCATTTAACATTTAAGAACTCCTGGGCAATTTTGTCAGGGTTTCGTATCTCCATTGCAGCCCTGCAAAGCGTGTCTGGTTCTACTCTTTTGACGATCATATCGCTATGTACACACTGACAAAACCCATCTTTTTTTATGAAGGGTTGTGGTTTCAAGCGTCACTTTGTCTGAAGGTCGTCAGTATTCTCTCCCCAGTGCTTGAGTAAAATAAGCTTCATGTTTGAGAAGCATCTTAAAAATAGGATTGGGGTGTCGTCTGTGTCTGCCAGTCATTGAACATGTCTCTCTCGCTCTCTCTGAATGACAATTATATGCAAGAAAAGACAAAGCCCCTAATTCATTAACCGTGCTAATCACTGATCATAATACATGAACTTTTTTATATTATAATGTTGAATCGGTACTAAAATTTTGTCTTCGGTATTAATATAAGCTTTAAGACCTCACTATTGGTATCGAAACAGTTCTGAAGCAAATAACGGGTAACTCCCATCAAACCTTCATCTCACAGCTGTTTCATTCCCCCAGCCCACAAACAGGGACCCTGCCCCATTCCTCTGCACAAATTCACGCCTCCCTGCTTTGCTGCACCCCGCAAATGATCAACTGGAAAACTGGGGTTGGATGCTGGGTCACTCCTCTCCTTTGAATGTCCCGTGGGTTTATATTAATATACTAGGGGGCTTTGCCCATCCCCTACACCCCATGCCTGCACTACGCGCCAGCCACTTCATGTCTCTGCCGCTCGCGTTGTGAAGAGGGGGGCTGAACTTGGGGGGTCGCTCCTCCAAAACCCCTTCTTAAACGGTGATACAATGGGAGGTTTTTTTTTTTTAACCTCCTCTTTGCTCGATCAGCTGCTGGCCTGCTGCCGTGCCCCGTGATCTACATCTCGCCGGCACACTTATGTCATATCGCCTATGTCCATATATTCGATCTCTTTTCGCTTTTACCTTTTTATCAATATCACATTGAATTTTGATTCTGTGTTTGGAATTACATCGTGACAACGTAACGTATAACTGCCTGTGAGTAAATATCGTTTTTCCCTCTACAAGGAATGTGTCTGACAATAGCATTCACACAAATGAGAAATGATTGAACCGTATGCATGTTTGAAATTTTCTCTCGCGGGATTACACTTGCACCAAACAACAAATCTTTTATTTCTCGCGGATACGCCACTTCATTGGGAAGAAACGCTAAATTTTTTCCCTGATGGCAACACGAATTATACGATCTACAAGTCTCCCAACTTAAAGTTTAAATCCGAACAATATATTCAATCTCGTTTTGCATTTCTGTTATTTCACCAAGTAATAATTTCCGTTTGTTTGCGCTAATGCGATCTTATTACTATCCTTGTTTTGAGACTTTTGAATTTTCGTACTTCCATTATCTCTAACCTGCTCTGCATGTGTATGGCTCCAACATTTTTGAATTCTTTACGATGTTCTACTTTGTCATCTATTCTTTGTCTTTTATTTCCGGCCCCAGGCGTAAATCTCTTGGCACAAAGACTTGTCGCGCAGGACGTGAAAGTGTCCCTCTGAGAAAATCACGTCTTGTCTCTTTCCAACCTTCCGAGATTTTTTTTTTATAATAGAGATAACATTCAAAGAATGGTGAGAGCTGTCCTCACTGGTGATTAGAGCAAGACATGATACGTGTTTTCAACGTATCCATTAAAAAGCAGGGATCCCTAATGAAATTCTGATTGCGCTTATAAACAACTGAGCCCAGAGTGCTTGAAAACTACTGTTTTCTTCTAGCATTGAAATTGAAGAAATGCTGCTACTGTACCAGTTTAAAAATTTAGCTTTTTGGTACCTTTTCAGTACCGGCATACCACATGACCACAGTATATTATACATAAATTGTTTTTTGATTTATGTCATTTGTAATGGTTCAAAATCATGTATCTGCATATATGTGCTTCCTCTTGTCTGTAACAGTTTGATGTGTGCGGGTATTTTATTTCATAACGCAAGTCCTGTATTTGCGGCCAGGCAAATTGTATTTTGTGTCCGATGTTCTTAAAGCTTCTTGAATCCTTCTTTCTCTGCGGTATACATAGGTTCTTCACATAGAGGTACCAAAAAAGAATCTGTGAGGGGCACTTGAAATTCTTGGTGGGGCGGTGATATTTTGTTGGACGAGGAGCTGTTTCAGCTATGGCAAAATGTGGCTTTCCTTTCACTTTCAGTCTGAATAAGCCATAAAGTATCACCTCCCTATTCTGGCATTATAATATGACACAGATTTTTGTTTTCCTGTTGGGGACTGGGTGGTCTTGTGGCCTCGGAACCCCTGCAGATTTTGTTTTTTTTTTCTCCACCCGCCTGGAGTTTTTTTTTTTTTTGTTTCCTGTCCTCCTTATTCTTTGTTTCTTAGTATTACCTAATCTTATTTTTATATTTTTTCTTTCTTCATCTTGTAAAGCACTTTGAGCTACATCATTTGTATGAAAATGTGCTCTAGAAATAAATGTTGTTGTTACTACTAACTTCTGCTCCCAAAGTAATATTGTTGTATATTTGACTTCAATAATCTTAACAGATTCAAAGGTCTCTAGGACAACATATTTTATTAATGTTCATTCAAAATGAATGCCCTAATCACTGAACATCCATTATTGTATTGAGGAACCTCAATTCACCTGGTTAACAAATGAAAATTAAATGTCCGGTAAAGCAGTTGACTCCATCCAAGAATACTGAATAAATCGCACAAAAGGAATGTCTGAAGGCTGCTGTTTTTATTTCTGCTTGTAGCGTTTCAGTATAAGAGGCTCTTAGCAGAGGATGGATGAGGGCCTACATTGTGTGGACATTTCACTTCTGCTATGATGAGAATTAGCAGTTAGTGTAGTTGACAATTTTTAGGGTACGGGTTTTGAGGTCGCTCCTGATATCTATGCAAAAGGACGAAGGTCCAAGTCTTTAGTGTCCTGGTGCTTCCTGTCTTGCTATAGGGTTGCCAGATATGGACGCTATCCAGTGACCTGAGACGAAGACTGGACTCCTTTGGTACTGTGTCTCTCCGGAAAATCCTTGGGTGCCGTTGGCTTGACTTTGTGTCGAATGAGCGGTTGCTCACGGAGTCCCAAATGTGGCACATTACCTGCATTGTGAGGGAGCGTCAGTTACGGCACCACGGCCTTGTGGTGCTTTTCCCCAAGAGTGATCCAGCTCGTAAGATCCTCATTCTTGGGGACCTGAGTGGCTGGATCAGGGCAAGGGGTCGCCCATGTAACACCTGGCTGCGGCAGATAGAGGGTCACTTCCGGAGGGTGGGACTGGACCGTGTGTCTGCATGGGCAGATGCCAACAGGGATCCCGAGTTCTTTTATCGTGTAGTGGGTGCAGCAACAAACTTTACCAGTCCATGCTCCCCAACTTGACTTAACTTGGATTAAGTAGGTGAAAGACGGTAGATCACTGCACCAGTACCTTCGTCCCAGTACGGTTTGTCCATTCTTACTGTATACATGCGGAGCAGAAAACATTTTATGAACCATAACTTTGCTTAGAAGGATCAGTTTTGCTGGGGAGGCTGGAGGGCACTTTGCAGGTTTCTCAGGTGTCTGCGTGGCCTCTTCATATATATTAAATGTGTTTTATTTGTAGATGTTGTACTGCTTGAACTGTCATCCCCAGTAAAACCAACTCATTTGCAGGCAGCAGAGAAAGCTTGACCTGTTCTAAAGTCTTCGTTTTCTGATCCTCGCTCAGAAAGGGAATGTGGACAGAGCTGACGTAAACACGCTTAGCAAGAGTGTTTTGTGGATTTTATTTAATGTTCAGAGGACATTGTGGAAAATCAAATAAAACTGCTCAACATTGCAATGTTGGCTTTTGCATATTGATTTTTTATTTATTTATTTATTTATTTATTTTTAATATCGAGTCCAATATGTGATGGCACAGTGGCTAGTGCTGGGCCCACTTGTTGTCTGGCAGTGGAGTTTTCATGCTTTCCCCACATCTCTCTGGGTTTTCCTCCCACATCTCCAACAATGTGCAGGGTAGGTTAACCGGCAATTCACTACTCTCCCAATGTAAGTATCATTAGTGGGATGGGCCGTTGTGCCATCTCTGTCTCTTGCCCAGTGCTACCAAGATAAGGCTTAGCCTCCTGCTGCTTTCAGTTGATTTGAGAATGTAATGTTCTAAAGGCCTGGTGTGCTTGAACATGAAATAGCAGCTCCGCCTTGTTCCTGTGATGCTTGTGTCTTTTGTTCTCAGTTCTGCTACTTCCCATAAACCTCCTTTGTGTTAACATGACTCCTGTTTTTTTTTTTTTTGTCACAGGTGCCATTTGGATTGTGTAGCACCGGTGCACCATGTATTCAGAGTGGCGGTCTCTGCACCTGGTGATTCAGAATGATCAGGGCCATATGAGCGTTCTGCACAGCTATCCTGAGAATGTTGGTCGGGATGTGGCAAATGCTGTGGTGCGACCACTCGGGCAGATCTTAAATACACCCTCTGCTGTGGGAACTGAGAGCATCCTTAAAACGGATAAAGAGGTACGTACTGTCAGCAAACGCGGGCATTAGCGGGGCTCAATCAATCGGGCAAACTTCAATGTCAAGCTAACAAGTATTGTTTTTCAGGTTTTGTGTAGATGATAAAATAATGAAATATGTTTGTTTTAAAAAGCTGCTGCTTACATTTCTTTATTGACTACCTCCTGAGTCTATTGTGTTGACAGTTTAAAATACCCGACTTGTGTAAGCCATGTTTAAAGATTTAAAGCCTTAGTAAAGCATAAGGCTCGTGGTTTTCACTCCCTTATTACATAAGGTAATCAGATACAGAAGAGAGGATTAAAAATATGAGTGTCATGTACATTCAAATTATTTAAATGTGATATGTAACACAAATATTTTAATAGTTCATTTTACATGTTAATGTTGTTTTTCTATGAAATAAAGTAATCGAAGGCTATTTGGATGATATGTTTGTTTTGCTGTTTCTGTGCTTCGAATTAGATAGGATCACCATTTTCTAAAATTGGAGGTCCTCAATAAGTTGCTACTATTTAATCTGTTTTTTATGTTAGATATATACTTAATGTGCACAAGAATGTTTTAATTGCAGGTCATGTTAGCTTCCTGTAGTCTGGTTAACCATAATATTTTCATTTATATATTCACTTCAGAGTATCAGGCTAACTGGTTGTGTGTAAAATCCATTCATCCATCCGTCCATTATCTAATCCCATTTATAATATAATCTCTCAAAATACAGTTATCCCTTGTGTCCTGTGCCCCTCACCCATGATATTGGAAATATCTACAAATTCATTTTGGGAACCCCACCTCGCCTCCTAATACTGTACTGTTGATTATTTAACATACTATATAAATATATATGGAACGCCAGAAAAAGTAAAATATGCAATTACTGTACTGCAACAGTAATCTGGAGTCTTTGCACCTTCTGGTGTAGCTGCAGCAATGGCTTCATGGATGGGAAACAGGGATCGTTATTGGAGTTCACGGGCATCACTGCAGATCTCGGTAGTATTAAAGGAGACCAGGTCACTGGTGATATTCAATAATGTTATAGAGCTGATTTAAAAATTGTTACAAATCACGAAGCTGTATTTGCGTCAAAAATTAAATTATAGCTGTTTCATGATAAAAATTAAACTAGACTAAATATTTACTCTAAAGAAACATTAAGAGGTAATTAATGCTATCCTTAGTCGTTCTTTTTCTGCCATTTTCTGAACATATTTGTAACACGTTCCTAAAAATTACATTTCATTTTGTTTTTTGTCATGGCTTATCTCATTCACACGTAGTAACAATATACAAGTGTATAACGGCTTTGACTTTTTCAAAAATATAAGTTTTACTTTGATAAACAAATGTAGCGTCATCAGTTCATTTCAGAGTTATTGTCACACGTACACAGTAAGGTGAAATTCCAACGTGACCAACATGGAGCAGGCCACCAGTGTCTTTGTCCAACGGCCTGAATCTTGCTCCATTGGTTTTGTAATATATCCCTTCATCCGTTTTCAAAATCCACTTTTAAAATCACAAAATCATAGGCAGTGCGAAACAGCAGAGTTTACTTTCACATACCGGTTCATAAAATTGACGCTAACCTGTTTTACATGTGATTTTGCAACTCATTTTTTAAGGGGTTGAAAGAGAGGTACATTGCTAGTTAAGAGTTTAGTAGCACCAAAAGCCCCTTTTGGACCGGAATATTTCTCAGAAAAGGGCTTAACAGAAAATACCTGGGCAAAAATGGTCTTTTTGGAAAGCCACAATGAAACAAAATGAGATACTCTTAGACAAAAGCTGTAATCCAGCAAGACAATAACATTTGTAATCAAATTATTTGAGGTAACATCTCTGTGACTACAGTCCTGGATGAGGTCAGGCTTTGGCTGATGCAAAAATGTATTTGTGCTAATAATGGTGTCTTCTCCAGTACACTCCTGCTGCCTGATGGGAATTGTAGTCCCCACATTTGCACTGGTGTTTTGTGTTGTCCCACTCCATAATAACCCCCCTCCCTGATACATCATAGACTGTATTTTAAGTTGGTTCCATGGCAACACATGTCAAATCTTGAGAAAATAAGTTCAGCCATTTTTATATTATTGACGAACAGATAGATTATCATTTTATTTATATAAGCTGCAAGAATTGTGTTTTTAGTGTAATAAAAATGAAAAATCCAGTTTTATTGTAGTCTGTTCATTGTGTGTTAAAATATTAACAAAGAAAAATGATAAATGTGTAATATTAGATAAGAGTACAGACAATAGATTTATTTTTAATGTATTCCACTATAAAAACGCCAGTAGGATTACGAAAAGTCTACCAAGAAGTCTATTGTGTACTGCAGGGATTACATGCATTTTAAACTCGAACGGTTTACATCTGTTTTACCATGTAATTGCTCTCCCGTGGTTAGCTGCAGTTAGGTTTATACTGAAATGGCTTCTGGCTGGCTTGTACTTTGATAAATATTAACATTGGCACAGAATCATCTGGCATTTGTTCATCTTGGAGTCTGTTGTTAGTCTACCACTTAGACTCCTACCAAGAATAGGTGGTACGCGCTACAGTGAATGGATAGATTAAATGGCTTTGCAGGCTTTGTTTAAGTATATTTACTCAAAACTGTGTCCTTTTTTTCTTTTTGTATAGGTTAAGTGGACAATGGAGGTTTTGTGTTATGGCTTGACCTTGCCGCTCGATGGGGACACAGTAAAGCTTTGTGTGGACGTGTATACTGACTGGATCATGGCACTGGTGGCTCCCCGAGAGTCAATTCCTCCTCCGGTTATCAAGGAACCAAACATTTATGTGCAGACTATTCTGAAAAATCTCCAAAACCTCTTTGTGCCCAGGTATGTTACAATAAATAGAACAGCTTGAAAATATTTGAGGAGACCTTGGAGGGCTTCTGTGTTAAATCTTATATTAGTTTACACTGTCAAAAAATCTTGTAATTCTTGTCTCCCCTATGATAATTTAGGATATGGCTGCACTGTTGTTGTTCATTGTTGGACAAGAGTCTGTAGTCCCTTCTTCACTACATTATTTTGGGGATAAATATTTTGTATCTTTAAGTAGTTGAAGTGATACAAGGCTACTTTTTGTTTAGCGCTCTGAGTGCAGGCACAGAGCGCGTGACAAATTCACAGGTAAAATATAAATTACAGTGGAACCTCGGTTTGCGAGTAACTTGGTTTACGAATGTTTTGCAAGACGAGCTAAAATTTGTAATAAATTTTGACTTGATAAACGAGCGACGTCTTGCTATACGAGTAGTATTTATACACTTTGTCTGCTGAGCGTCAGGTAATCACAACTGAGCTTATGGTTCTTCTCTCAATCTCTCTCTCTCTCTCTCTCACACAGCAGGATTGTGGGCAATCGTCTCCTATTCTCTGTCTGAGTTGGCGTGCCTCACTCATATAGTCAACATCTGTACGAGCGTATACTGTTTACTACAGCATTGTGAGTGTGCTGTGACGTGCAAGTCCCCGTCTTGCACCACCAGCTTTATTCAGCTTGAAACAGCCACAGCACGGTTATTTATTATAGCAGGATCTGCCACTCTCCTATACACAGATACAGCAGTCAGGCAGGGTCGTAGCCAAGTAGTACTGTGCCCTGCGCATTTATAATGTTCCTTGTTCCTTGTATCACCCACTGACGGCAGGCACTTATAGCATGTCCGCGATCTTTCTGGATTCGCTTTTTACACTGAACTGCTAAAGCGCTGGGAGACTGCGATTGCTTTGGGACGTTTTTCTGCATGTCATCCGGTTGGGTGGAATCTCACAAGAATTTAGAAACTCGCTCACACCAGCCATGATTCTTTTCAACGGTAAAGTGCAGGTTAATTTGATTTATCTATTTTTACTTTACATTTTGTATTAATCATTTTTATATGAATAGTTTTGGGTTGTGGAACGAATCATCTGAGTTTCCATTATTTCTTATGGGGAAATTCACTTTGATATACGAGTACTTTGAACTGCGAGCACGTTTCGGTAATGAATTATGCTCACAAACCGAGGTTCCACTGTATACAAATTACTAAATATAGGGGGCCCCCTGCTCGCTTCACTCAACCAGGGGCGCATTATGCACCAGCCACTTTGTGTCTCTGCTGCTCGTGTTGCGAAGGGGGGTGCTGAACGCCCGCTAAGGAGATGCGGTCGGATCAGCTGCTCTCTTGCTGCTGCTGCCGAGCTGCGTGTTCTGCTTGTTGCGCTGCACGTCGATCATTTAATAGCCTGTACAGCAGCTGTCCTTTTGTCTTACTGCCTTGTCTTGCGGGGCATTAGTGTCTCCAAGAAAATCCCATATCGTCTCTTTCCAAGCCTTCCAATATTTTTTTTTTTGTAATAGACAGAATTACTACATATAAAAATACAGACCAGTTAAAACACTCAGAAAACATGGGAGAAACTGATGAACAAAAATGGGCCTGGCATTAAAGTTGTTATATCTGCACAGTACAGTATTGTACAAGGTACAAAAGCAAATATTTATGTGTTTTTTAAAGTCGAGAATATGTTCTTTTGGTGTATGATGGATCCCATAGTTGGTGTGACTCCTTGCAGGGTTGAAACCATGAACGATACTGTTTGTATTCGTTTACTGTGTTTTTACAAAGAGCTGATTAATCCCACTGTAATCAAATGGATAACTTGTTGAATAAATTAAGACACTGACATGTAAGCTTTGAAAAACTATTTGTTTTTTGTGTTTTGTTTTTCGCTCTGTTGAACTCCTCCCTATTCATGGTGAGACTATTGAAGCTCTCTACATTCTGTATGTTAAGTTGGGTTAATTGTAATATACGTACAAATTTCATGAACATCCACAGTAATGTGTAGTTTTTGTGGTTTTTATCCTCTCTCAGTATGACTCCCCAGTGAAACTCCATGAAGCCTGTATTTTAAATTACATAAAGAGTAATTTAAATATAAAATTTTGTGAAATTTGACATAGCAGTTTATTAGTGATTCACAAGTTTTGTGTTGATCACCGCATCCACCACCATCATTTCCATTGAATCTTTGATGTAAACTGTAGCCTTCACTGTAAGTAAAGCCACACTTCAACAATATGCCCCATTCATCACCATGAGTTCAAGTGTTTTGGTGTGATAACATAGTTTTCTCGATTTCTCCATAGAGCCTTTGAAAGGTCTTAAAGTCTAAATTTTAAGTTGTATCAGCAATAATGTGCATGTAAAATTTAATGAACGTTGACTCTGCTGTTTTGGAGAGATTCATTTTTTTTTTTTGCCCTCAGTCTCACCTCCCCCTTACAACCACTCTGCCCAATGAAATTTTTGAAACTGCCTGTTTTCTGGATTTTTAGAACACTCCAGACGAGAAACAGGCCATTCAGCCCAACAAAGCTCGCCAGTCCTATCAGTTTTATTTCTTCCAAAAAAACATCAAGTTGAGTTTTGAAAGTCCCTAACGTCTTACTGTCTACCACACTACCTGGTCGCTTATTCCAAGTGTCTATCATTCTTTGTGTAAAGAAAAACCTCCTAATGTTTCTGTGAAATTCAACCTTAACAAGTTTCCAACTGTGTCCCCGTGTTCTTGATGAACTCATTTTAAAATAACAGTCTCGATCCACTGGACTAATTCACTTCATAATTTTAAACACTTCAATCAGGTCTCCTCTTAATCTTCTTTTCCTTAAACTGTAAAGGCTCAGCTCTTTTAATCTTTCCTCATAATTCAACCCCTGTAGCCCTGGAATCCGCCAAGTTGCTCTTCTCTGGACCTTTTCTAGCACTGCTTTGTCCTTTTTGTAGCCTGGAGACCCAAACTCCACACAGTACTCCAGATGAGGCCTCACCAGTGTGTTATAAAGCTTGAGCAGAACCTCTTTGGACTTGTACTCCACACATATATAACCTGATATTCTGTTAGTCATCTTAATGGCTTCTAAACACTATCTGGAAGTCGATAGCTTAGAGTCCACTGTGACTCCTAAATCCTTCTCATAAGGTGTACTCTCGATTTTCTGACTGCCCATTGCGTATTCATACCTAATATTTTTACTTCCTGTGTGTAATTCTTTACATTCACTGACTTTAAATTTCATCTGCCACCAATCTGCCTGTGTGCTATCCAAGTCTTTCTGTGATGATATAACGGATTCCAAATTATCTGCTAGTCCACCTATCTTGGTATAATCTTCAAACTTAACCAGCTTGTTACTGATATTCCTATCTAAATCATTTATATATATTAAAAAAATAGCAGCGGTCCCAGCACTGACCCCTGCTGGTCACCACTCTTAACATTGGCGAGTTCTGATGAGGTTCCTCGCACCATCATCACCCTCTGCTTCCTGTGTCTGAACCAATTCCGCATCCATCTAAAGTCATCACCCTGAACAGCCACTTCTTTTAGTTTGATGCCCAACTTCTCTCCTTATCAAAGGCTCAATCTTATCCTTAATAATTCCTTCCATTAATTTTCCTGTGATGCATGTTAAGCTTATTGGCCTACGAGGTGTGGCAGAAAAGTAATGAGACTGATTTTTTATTTACCAAAGTTTTTATTTTTTTCAAACATCAATGTTATCCTCTTCAAAGTAGTTCCCTTGGGCAGCTACACACAGATGGAGACGTTGTTCCCACTGTTGGTAGCAGCGCTGGAAGTCTTCAACCGGTATGGTCTTCAGCATGTCTGTTACACTCTTTTGGATGTTTTCTAAAGTCCCGAAATGACGTCCTTTGAGGACATTTTTCAGTTTAGGAAAAAGTCACACGGACTGAGGTCAGGTGAATAAGGGGGCTGGGGAACCACAGGAATGCCTTTTGAGGTCAAAAATTCTGCTCAATTGTGAGGTTTTTCGGCACCATTTTGGCACAGACCTTTCGCATGTGCAAATGTTCAGTCAAAATTTGATGAACTGTAAATCTGTTCAAATTTAATTGTTCACTCAACTTTCTTAATGTTAAACGACGGTCTGATCTCACAAGAGTGTTCACACATTCGATGTTTTCATTGGTTTTCGAAGTTGAAGGCCTCCCTGAACGGTGTTCATCTTCAACGTGTTTTCTGCCTTCCAAAAATGATTTGTGCCAGCGAAAAACTTGAGCTCGGGATAAAGAATGTTCCCCATAGGAACACTTGCCGATTCTCCAAGCTTAACACAACATTTAATGGCACAACGTTGCTCCAAATTCCGCTGTTCCATTTTGCGTGACGTACAACCAAAAACACAACTTCGCTAATAGCAGTCACAAAAATCACGTAGTTAACGGAAGGAGTTGAAACTCGCACTGAGCTATGGGAGGGTACTGATACACGTGCTCTATCAAGGACAACAGCGCAGCGTTGCTAGATCGCTTGCAGTGTTGCCAGTCTCATTACTTTTCTGCCACACCTCGTATATTTGCTTGCATCTACTCTGTCACCCTTTTTATATAATGGGATGATATTTGCCATTTTCCAGTCCTTGGGAATCTCTCCACTGTGCAGTGACTAACTAAAAGTATGCGTCAAGAGTTTATATCTGTACTGTCTAGCCTCCTGAAGAACTCGAGGGTAAATATTATCTGGTCCTGGTGATTTGTTTTGTTTGATTTCAGTCGGTTTCTCTTTATTATACCTGCAAAATTTCATTAAAATTGATTCAGCTGTTTGAAATAATGCAGTTTTTTGGTTGCCCCCCTCTCCCAAATGCAATTTTTGAAATGTCATGTAGCCTGTACTTTAACCTAGAATAACAGCAACTTAATATTTGTGAAAATCAGTTCAGCCATGTTTGCGTAATTGTCAGACTAGCAGACGATGCAATCTAAGGGTTGAAATGAGGTCCTTAGTGAGCAAAAAGGGTAAATAACATCAAACGATGCCAAAAAATTCACAAGACAGGCAGCAAAACTAGTAAAACGTAACTGTAGTTCATATAGAGCAAGATGAACTTTTCCATTTTGGCCTCACATTTTGTGTTCACCATGAAAACATACTGCTTCGTAGTGATCACATTGGTCATCTAAATTTCCAAAGTAGTGCTCATTGCAAACCTCATTAAAATCAATGCTTTTATATAGTTGGAATTTTCATGTAATTGACAATCTCCTCATTTACCAGCATGCATTTCTCTCTTGTTCTTGCATTTTGAATCCTGAACATTTTCTTACCTGTTTATAAGCCATTGTGTTTGCCTGCTGCTCAGTTGCTCTACATTTAGGATTACTTCTTACTTGGCCAAGTGCTTTAGTGTATCTTCTTCTTGGTTCTCATTCTCCACATCTTAACCATCTTCAGTGATGTGCTTGACAGTCAGTAGATGTCACTACTCTTCTTCTTCCTGCCATTTCGGTGGGTAGCAGTTTATTCTGTGACCACTTTGCATTAAAAAAAAACACACAAGCACAGGTCACATTGCCATCCTTGCTGGACATTTCACAAAGTTCGATGAACGCTGATCAACAAGTACAAAAGATTTTTGTTTTTAAAAAGGTAAAGGGAGGAGCCCTTCAAGTTAGGGTCAGCATTGCATGTCACAACCAAAGGGCAGTTATAAAGCGGTTGCTTACACAAGTAAGAACTGACACTTGATTGTGAATCCTGAACCCGTGTTTGATGATGTTCTTGATTGTCGCCACCCACATCTTCTATGTTCTGTGTTCTGCACTAGTACTCAGCAGATACCAACTGTTGTTCTTTTTCTTCCTATTACAGTGGTGTTTGCTTGATGCTCATTCTATTTTTTCCTCACCATGTCACTTGGTTTAGCTCACTTTGCTCTAGTAAACACACAAACACAGGTCACTTTGCTTTACCTCCAACTTTTCGAATTTCCAAAACATATCCTGAGATACGTTTAAAATTAAGACCGAGATCAAGATTCTAGCCCTAGTAGTTGGTGAGTAATCGCGTGACTGGCAGTCAGACTGACCTTATGATTTTATTATATATGATTATAAAAGTTTACACAGTCAATCAGTGAGTCATGACCTCTGTAGTATTTTGAAGGAGACTTGTCACAAGGCTACTTACAAAGCAACACAATACACGATTTTCAAATACTGAGGAATAATCTCGCTGGAAAAAGTTTGAAGGCTGCCGATGTTATTAAAGTTAAGTGGTTAGATGAACATGCTGTAAGTCACTAACCCAAATCGCATGAAATTAAACTTGTAGGCATGAAATATATTAATCAAGTTCAGTTTCATAAAATTCGAATTGCAACATTTTGGATTCCAGTGAATGGGTTTTATATTCAAGCTTTCCTCAGTGCAGTGGTGTGTAACCTTCATTTTAGGCAGAATAAACGGTCTGAGCTTCTCCTTTTAAGCTAAAGATTTCCCAGTGCTTTCAAAACATTGCATACCACACAGCAATTTTAGAAACCGGGCTGCTTCCTAGGGATTCCAATAGTGTGATTCAAATTTAAATAGCTATTTTATTTAATATTTTGTTTACAATTTTATATGCACCATTAATGCGCTTGTGTTTTTCATTTTTTTAAGGCAAGATCATGCCCCCAATCAATTCAGGCTATGTCAACAGGTGCTGACAGCAGTGCAGAAGCTGGCCAGGGAGTCTGTCACAATGATAAGAGAGACCTGGGAGGTGCTGTTGCTTTTTCTGTTGCAGATCTGCGATACGCTTTTGGCGCCTCCTACCATGCCAGGTGAGTCTGCCTGTTGTAATAATACACTCAAATAAACAAAGCTATTTCTGGCTTCCTTCTGCTGCCAGCTATACATATACAGTAGCAGCAACTGTTCTGATCACTGTTATCTGGAACGTTATTGTCACTCAAACAGCTCCCAGGCTCCCTTTTGCTCTCTTGATCCAGCAATTAAGAAATTAAGCATATTCTCCTATCACCACAACTCAACTTCCTTTAGTATCATCTTTTGTAACTCTTCTGTTTCCTCCCCTGCATTTTCTTTATAGTACAACCCCTGCCCTGCCATTTTCCACCTTTTCCTCAGCCTTCCTACACAACTTCAGCCTCGTTCTCCTTACTAAATGCTTTCATGTCTCCACATCACTGCTTTATTTATACTCCAGTTTCTTTTACAGAAACAACAAACGTCTTCCTGATTTATTCCCATCTGATTCCTTTCCTTGATATTCTGCCATGTTTTGCTCATCATGTAAATTTATAAACCTTACACTTCAGTGCCCAAGAAGTTACTTTAGAAGTCGAAGTGTCGAGAGAGCTCAGGAGCTTATTTATTGCTTCCACCACAGAATCTCCCTCCATTTGTGTTCATCATGTTACCTAACTCTTATCTGTTAAGTATGTTTCCTCTACATTTGATGAAAAATAGTTAAATGCTTCCCTTAAAGCATGACTTTGAAAGCTTGATCAGTTTTTAAGTACTACGTAGGTGATTAATCAAGTCTGCAGATATTTATGGATGAGAATATGCTGGAGCTCAGAAGAAAGGCATGTGCATTACAGATGGAAACTTAGGAACAGCGCCTTTTCAGTGTTTATTAGATTCCCGGGGTGATTTTAAGCAGTTAAGTCAGAACCAACACCAGCAAGAGAGCGAGAGAGAGGTTAGGAGCACACACTGAATACAGCGCATTGCCGCACCCACCACACGACAGACCACCTCAGGATCCCAGATTAGGACCCGAGTGCAGCCATGCAATGGATGACACCTCAGCACCACACCAGTTCAGATGGAATGGAACAGTGGAAGGTTTTTTATGGTGACTGGAGTGCCAGTTCTGCCACCAACCCCCAAGTTTTTCCCTGCAGGTTGGAGGGCCGACATGCAGGGATGGATGCAGATTAACATCATACCCAGGAAGGAGCGATTGCAGGTTAAGGGCCTTGCTCAAGGGCCCAACAGAGTAGCAAGAAGCATCATAAATTGTAGAAAGATGTGTCAAATTCTGACCTTTTTCTGATGGTATAACTCACTGAACATGTTATACGGTTTTAGTTGAGCTGTGATCACCACAATTAGCACTACACAAAGCACAATTATTTTCCAGTCTACAAAAGAACGGCACTCATTTCAAAGTGACTGATGTAAAGGGGACAAGCGTGGTTATTTATTCAGGAAAATTTGTGACATGGTAAAAATGGAATGGTGAAACTAAAAAATAAAAAAATAAAATGCTGTGTAGGGCTGCTTGCCCTGAAAAATGTTTTGAGTTGTGTCAAGCCAGACCCGGACACACACAGGCGGGACACAGGTTCAAACACAACACAAATCACCAACACCATAACGCACAGTTCAGTCCCTTCCTTGCCGCCAGTCCATTTGCCTCCACTCCTCCTCAGGCTTTGTCTTCTTCCTCCCGACTCTGGCCCTCTGAATGGAGTGATGCGGCCCCTTTTATATTGGCCCCAGGTGCTCCTCGATGACCTTCCAGCAGCACTTCCTGGTGTGGCGGAAGTGCTCCAGTCCATGCCTCTGGAATCGCCCAAGCGCCCTCTCGTGTCCCGGGGGAGGTATTGCCCCTCTCCCAGTCTTCTCATCTTCCAGGCATCCCGGCTGGGCAAGAGCCCTGGCCGTCCGCCACATTTGTGTGACTTTTCTTTGAAGACCAGGTTTGCTGCATTTGTTTTGACACATTTTACTGCCTGAACAGATCCTGTGCTACACGAATGTCTTCAGTTAATCACTCAGTACTGTAAGTACTTCTTTAGGAAAACACGTGAGCTTCACAAGCCTCCCCCCAAAAACACTTAGCAGTCTTCTTACAAAATCTGTGTAGTATAAAGATGCTGTATTTTTTTATTTATTTATTTTTTTGATTTTATTGAAATCGCACAACATTCCATACAAATAAATCAATTTTTACAAAAATAGGATCGAAAACAAATCAACCCCCTCCCCTAAAGATGCTGTATTTTTTGATCTTATGAAATTACATTGTCCTGTTTAGCCATTTAATTTGCCACATACAGTGTCTCTGTCCTGACTTCCTGTATTGTTTTGCTTATTCATAACTTCTAATTGTTTATGATCTCCAAACAAATTTAGTATAATGCAAAACAAAACCTGAATAAACACAGTGCACAGTTTTTTTTTTTTTTTTTTTAATGAACATTTGATTTATTGATGGGCAAAAAAAGCACCCTTATCACCCATGTCATGTGTTCTGTGCCTGGCTTGTTCCTGTGGTTTCATTGGTTTGGAAGTCGTTGTCCGAGGGCTGAGTAAGAGACGTCAACTCGTCAACTGCCTCTGGTGAATTCAGCCCCAGTGACTACTTCTCTACTCCCCCCGCTCCAAAGAAACCATACGATTGAACACATTTCTGTTTTCAGTTTATATCTGTAATAATTCTTGTCTGCCGTATACTCTGTAATTTAAAGTGTGATCAAACCATTTTCCTGCAATTGTAGCTCAGCTTTAAAAGAGGACAGGTAGTTTAGAAATATTTTTTGGCACATCTAGAGAAAGCAGAAGAGAAATGGCCTTTGATAGCCTATAAAAAACCTAAACCCGCCTCCTTTATAATTTGCTCATCATAAGCTAGCAGTTTTTCCATAATTCTTATTCTGGCGGCAAGAGGAACAATTCTTCCATCTCTGTGCGACTTACACAGCTTTGTCCTGCTTGCTGTCCTGCTGCAATCTTTGCTGTAAATAACACCGGTTGTGATTTTTTTTTTTTTTTCCTGTATGTTTAAAGAACTTCAGCTCCCAGATGTTTTCTTTGCAGGTGGAATTGCTGAGAGTTTGGCAGAAAAGCTGATAAGTGTGCTATTTGAAGTGTGGTTTTTGGCTTGCACAAGATGTTTTCCCACACCTCCTTACTGGAAGACTGCCAGAGAGATGCTAGCCAACTGGAGACATCATCCAGCTGTGGTGGAGCAGTGGAGCAAAGTCATCTGTGCTTTGACCTCCAGGTTAGTGAGCTTAAATTTAACAGAGACCTGTAATGCTTAGATTCAGTGCTGTTAATGTTTTAAGACTGTACTCTGTCAGTTGTATAAAAATTATGAGGCTCCACACCCCCAATATAAAAAGATGTACAGATACTTTTATTGTTAACTATATATGAGCCACTTCTTTAGCCAGACTTGCACAGTTAATGCTTGAGCAGCCAAACACCCATTTTTATGTTTTATAATTGTAAGTCATATGCTCTGTGGCATTATACAGTATTAGCTATTTAAGTTAAACTGGGTAAGGGTGAGGCTTTGCTCCTTCTCCTTAAAACACAACTGTTTGCCTCTAACCCACCAAGTACAATGTAAGTGGAAAAATCGTCACTACGTCTGAACTGTTAGTACACGCCTTGAAAGCAACTGAAAGTAAAGGGAATTACAGTTAGGATTCAGTTGTGTTACTTAACATGCTAATGCCTTGGATTCTTCTTTGTAATACATTGTTGCAACAAATACATGTGCCTGCTATACGGTCATCTGGACCAGCTAAGCACCCTCTGGCATGTTAGAACAATGTAGGAAAGGCGAGTCAATGAGACATATCCATAACTTGAGGATATGGATTAGCTCTGAGACTTACGGGACTTCTCCACCCACAAATTATATTTTTTTAATATGTTATTTAACGCATGTAGTTCATAGTGATGGGCAAGCAAAATATTTAATCTCAACGGAAAACAAAGTTTCTGATAGAATAGGAGTTTATGGTGAGCAACACTAAAACAGGAAATAATATCCAAAACATCCAGCAAAAAAAACTATCATTATTCATGTTGCCTAATCCACAGTGCCCAACGCCCCTTTTTACTAAAATATTGTTTAATAATAATTAAATAAATGTTCTGGAGTGCAGTTCCAGAAAGTGTACTCGTGAGCAAAAATAAAAAATGCTCAAAATGCAGCTGCGCATTCTTGCTGTTTCACAGACTGACGTTAAGTAATCCCAAGGTACTCCACTTGTGGATGTGTCTGGACATGTAACGATGCAAATGAGTGTACAGTTCAAATGCTTGTTTGCGTTTGGTCACATTCAGTTTGTATGTATTTATGTACATACATATACATACATACATAAATACATACAGTGGACCCTTGACTTACAAACTCAATTCGTTCGCAAGGGCTGGTTGTAACTCAAGTTGGTTGTAAGTCAAGACTATTTTTCCCACTTACTTAACCTTTTCATAATAAAAAAGGGTTGTATAATGCGCATAATTTACCAAAACACCAATAATTTTTCTAAAGTACTAACCTAAAAGTTATAAAAAATGCCTAGCCTACCAGAAACAACAATTTCATACTGTACTGACCATTTAATTTGACATTTTTGGGCTGCAGGAAGGGAGGAGGAGGAGAATGAAACGTGGTTATTGTTTAGAAGGAGCCTCCTTATGCAGATCTTTTCTTTGTAAAATTGTCGAGATGCTGGATTTCGACATGCTGTACATATTAGCTAGAGCGGTCACGAACACCACTCTCATATTTCCGCACAATTTCCTTCTTCGTTTTGATTGTGATCGCTGTTTCTCAAGTTAATAATGACAGTAGTCGAGCACTCAGTTCAAAGCTGGCCGTGTTGTAAACTGCTGTAATAATACACTCCAAAGCAAGCCGGTGCTGACTCAGCCTGATGACATCATCATGTGCCGCACCAGCCCGCTAGCTAACATCCCTTAACAATCGTTTTCTTTACCTTCGTTACCTTCTCTTCCTTCCTTAGCAATTATGCGTCTTGCTTGCCATGGTCTTGGTGAATTATATATATATATAAATCACTGCACTGACCGAAATTGCGTCCACAAATACATGTATCTGGGCTCCGACTGACGCTTACAAACGCTCTTGGCTGTTTGTTTACAATTGCACAAGCGGATACATGTGACCGCATTTGGGTCGTAACACAAGACGTCGGTCGTAAATCAAAAACAAAAATTTTGGTCGTAAATCAAGTTGTTCGCATGTTAGGCCGGTCGTATGTCAAGGGTCGACTGTGTATATATATATATATATATATATATATATATATACACATATATACACACACACACACACAGTGGGTACGTAAAGTATTCAGACCCCCTTCAATTTTTCACTTTGTTATATTGCAGCCATTTGCTAAAATCATTTAAATTATTTTTTTCCCTCATTAATGTACACAGAGCACCCCATATCGACAGACAAAAAAAAAAGAATTTTTGAAATTGTTGCAGATTTATTAAAAAAGAAAAACTGAAATATCACATGGTCCTAAGTATTCAGACCATTTGCTCAATATTTAGTAGAAGCCCCCTTTTGAGGTAATACAGCCATGAGTCTTCTTGGGAAAGATGCAACAAATTTTTCACACCAGGATTTGGGGATCCTCTGCCATTCCTCTTTGCAGATCCTCTCCAGTTCTGTCAGGTTGGATGGTAAACGTTGGTGGACAGCCATTTTAGGTCTCTCCAGAGATGCTCAATTGGGTTTAATTAAGTCAGGGCTCTGGCTGGGCCATTCAAGAACAGTCACAGAGTTTTTGTGAAGCCACTCCTCCGTTATTTTAGCTGTGTGCTTAGGGTCATTGTCTTGTTGGAAGGTAAACCTTCGGCCCAGTCTGAGGTCCTTAGCACTCTGGAGAAGGTTTTGTCCAGGATATCCCTGTACTTGGCCACATTCATCTTTCCCTCGATTGCAACCAGTCGTCCTGTCCCTGCAGCTGAAAAACACCCCGACAGCATGATGCTGCCACCGCCATGCTTCACTGTGGGGACTGTATTGGACAAGTGATGAGCAGTGCCTGGTTGTCTCCACACACTGAGGAGAGGCAAGACACATGACAGCCCGCATGGAGTTTGCTAAAAGACACCTGAAGGACTCTGAGATGGTGAGAAATAAGATTCTGTGGTCTGATGAGACCAAGGTAGAACTTTTTGGCCTTAATTCTAAGCAGAATGTGTGGAGACAACCAGGCACTGCTCATCACTTGTCCAATACAGTCCCCACAGTGAAGCATGGACAAAAACCTTCTCCAGAGTGCTAAGGACCTCAGACTGGGCCGAAGGTTTACCTTCCAACAAGACAATGACCCTACGCACACAGCTAAAATAACGAAGGAGTGGCTTCACAACAACTCTGTGACTGTTCTTGAATGGCCGGCCCAGCCAGAGCCCTGACTTAATTAAACCCAATTGAGCATCTCTGGAGAGACCTAAAATGGCTGTCCACACCGTTTACCATCCAACCTGACAGAACTAGAGAGGATCTGCAAGGAGGAATGGCAGAGGATCCCCAAATCCAGGTGTGAAAAACTTGTTGCATCTTTCCCAAGAAGACTCATGGCTGTATTAGCTCAAAAGGGGGCTTCTACTAAATACTGAGCAAAGGGTCTGAATACTTAGGGCCATGTGATATTTCAGTTTTTCTTTTTTAATAAATCTGCAACAATTTCAAAAATTCTTTTTTTTGTCTGTCGATATGGGGTGCTCTGTGTACATTAATGAGGGAAAAAAATAATTTAAATGATTTTAGCAAATGGCTGCAATATAACAAAGTGAAAAATTGAAGGGGGTCTGAATACTTTCCGTACCCACTGTATATATATTTATATTTTATATATATATAAAATATGTGTATGTATATATGTGTATATGTACATGCATACAGGTTGGCACACAAACATCGTTTTTATTTTCCTTTACAATACATTCCATATTAGCACCAGTTTTCGCTCTCATCAGTGGCAAAGACCAGCCAAATCATTATCAACAAACATCCTGCCATGACAGAGCTCTGCAGTCCATCTGATGACTGTGGCACATGAAGGAGACTTGTCCTAGTACACATTGGTTAGATGTGAACAAATCTCGCGTGGCTTATTTTTTTCTCACAAGCATAAACTAATTAAAGTTACCAGTTTTTATTTCTTTTCAGAATATCTTCTTTCTTCTGCAATATTTTTCTCACTTGTAGTATTTTTTGAGTTTTACCTCCCATTGAACGAACCAGTGAATAAACATAGATAAGTGCTGCCAGTAAAAACCCTATTCTTGTTATCAGAGCAAGTGTGAAAGTTACACCCAGCAAGTTATTTGGATTTCTGATAAGTCTCAAAGGAAACCATTCTTTTCCCAATCTGCGGTGGTCCAGAGAGGAACGAGTGGCCAGTGTGTAAAGACTGCTTAACCCGTAGTTAGACATCGGTGTCAACTCAGACACGTTTGTCTCAGTTAGTTAGCTTTGTGGGATTGGTCAACATTCAGTGTGCTTAAGCAAATAAGAAACCGGATATTTTGACCTTTTAAAATTTTATTCAGTCAACTTGTAAGTGTGGTTTTGAATTCAAATTGTGTTGTGTTTTACCTTCTACTGATTTTTCTTTTCAGATTATTGAGATTTACATATGGTCCCTCATTTCCTCCCTTCAAAGTTCCAGATGAAGATGCAAATCTAATTCCTGCAGAAATGGACAACGACTGCATTGCCCAGACCTGGTTTCGCTTTTTGCACATGCTCAGGTAGGATGAAATGTCAGCCTCTGCTGTTTATTATCACTTTTGTGTTGATGGGGAGGAATCGGTGTTCTGAGGTGCACAAGGGGCAAGGCAGGGCCTCCCGTTTAAAGGTATGCCAACGTGTGATGCCTGTGCTGTAAAAAGGCTTCGGTCTCATTTTTACAAGTTATGGTGTTCGGATATTGCCTTCCTGACACTTTGTGATCATAAGTAAGCAGGAAAATTAATATGAATGCACATAAAAAGCTATTTGTGTGTCATACCACTTCTGCACATGCAAACCATCAGTGTTTTCTTCTGACCATCTTTGGCTGCTTTTTGAATCAGATTTCTGCTTTTTCCCCTGATAACTTGTAGTTTTTCTGAGTTTCTTGTGCATTGCAACACTGACATATCTCTGCAGAGCTTACTTTCTTTCATTTAAATTCAGGATTCAGAGCTTAACTGTTTTTGTAAAAGTTATCAAAGGAGAGGAGTTAAAAGGTTGTTGTTTAGATTAAGGCTACAAGAAAATTGAGTCAGGTCTGTGCTGCCACAGGCACTTTGTTTCATATTGTGTATTTTATAATGGAAGCCACTGGTTTCTATCCCTCTAGCTAGATATGTAAAACTTCAGAATTATTGGTGCAACTCTCAGAAATGGGTAAAAACAAGCATATGAAAGAGCAGTTCAAATATTCCTTATAATCTTTGGTGAAATTGCTTGATGGTTATCTAAAGAAAACCTTTCCTACAAGAACATTGTTTTATTTAGAGAGCAGTGTATTATTTCAAGAACATATAGATCACCATTATTGTCCTCTTTTATTGCACTGGGAGTTTATCAAGCACAAATAAAGAAAAGTGGAAGACTAACATGTTTACGTTGTTATTCTTCTTTTCCAGTAACCCTGTGGATCTCAGTAATCCGGCCATCATCAGCTCAACACCCAAGTTTCAAGAGCAGCTGTTGAATGTCAGTGGTGTTCCTCATGAAGTCATTCAGCATCCCTGCCTCAAACAGTTGCCTCAGATATTCTTCCGTGCAATGCGTGGGATCAGCTGCCTAGTGGATGCTTTCCTAGGTAAACTTTGAGAAGTGTGGAGCCTTACTCTGGTTTGCTGCAGGCCTGGTTTAAAACACAAGTAGGAAAGAAAGCACCATACTGTTCATTCAAGTCAAAACCATGAAAAATAAAAGTGCTTAATAGGGCTTTTTATCTTCCCATGATACTTCTGCCGGTTGTAGTGATGGGTTTGGGTACAAAATGGCCATGTTGAATGGCTAGTGCTTATGTCCGTGGAGTGGAGCAAAAGTCTCCTCCTCAAAGTGAAGCATTTGACATCGGTTTTGTGTGGTTTTAAAACACACTTAAACAGGGCACCAGTGAATCCTTTTATGCCGAAGAGGAAGAGTTAGAAATTGATGTTTGACCCCCATTTGAATGTAGAAGGTGGACCCCATTCACAAGAATGTAAGGTGTGGATAATTTGTGCATCTTTGCAAGTCCAGCCATTTTAATCACACTAATTGCGGTTGGACGGCAGCACACACACAACTGTCTATTTACTGTCACAGTGAGCGGCGTCCGGCTGGGTCTCTGTGTTTAGGGCCTCAGTTAAATTCAGTGCACCGTAGCCTGTGACCAAAACATTATTGGGTCTTGGACATTTTGCCAAATGGCATTGTAGCACGCTGCATCAGCTTGTGATGTGTTTGGTGACTGTCCTAGGCATATTAACTGATGCCACCCCAATCACTGAATTAGTATTGTAGATAGATAGATAGATAGATAAATAGATACTTTATTAATCCCAAGGGGAAATTCACATAATCCAGCAGCAGTATACTGATACAAAGAAACAATATTAAATTAAATAGTAATAAAAATGAAAAGAATTAAAATAAAATTAATGTTCGCATTTACTCCCCCGGGTGGAATTGAAGAGTCGCATAGTGTGGGGGAGGAACGATCTCCTCAGTCTGTCAGTGGAGCAGGACGGTGACAAAAGTCTGTCACTGAAGCTACTCCTCTGTCTGGAGATGACACTGTTAAGTGGATGCAGTGGATTCTTCATGATTGACAGGAGTTTGCTTAGTGCCCGTCGCTCTGCCACAGATGTTAAACTGTCCAACTTTAATCCTACAATGGAGCCTGCCTTCTTAACAAGTTTGTCCAGGCGTGAGGCGTCTTTCATCTTTATGCTGCCACCCCAGCACACCACCGCGTAGAAGAGGGCACTCGCCACAACCGTCTGGTAGAACATCTGCAGCATCTTACTGCAGATGTTGAAGGATGCCAACCTTCTCAGAAAGTATAGTCTGCTCTGACCTTTCTTACATAGAGTATCAGTATTGGCAGTCCAGTCCAATTTGTCATCCAGCTGCACTCCCAGATATTTATAGGTATGCACCCTCTGCACACAGTCACCTCTGATGATCACAGGGTCCATGAGGGGCCTGGGCCTCCTAAAATCCACCACCAGCTCCTTGGTCTTGCTGGTGTTAAGGTGTAAGTGGTTTGAGTCGCACCATTTAACAAAGTCTTTGATTAACTTTCTGTACTCCTCCTCCTGCCCACTCCTGATGCAGCCCACAATAACAGTGTCATCAGCGAACTTTTGCACATGGCAGGACTCCGAGTCATATTGGAAGTCTGATGTATATAGATTGAACAGGACCGGAGAAAGTCCAGTCCCCTGCGGCGCCCCTGTATTGCTGCACACAATGTCAGACCTGCAGTTTATTGTATTAAACATGCATTGTCTGGTATGATTTGTTTCACATAAAAATCAACACATTTTATTAACCTTGCATTTGGTGGATTCTTTTGTACGATTACTTCACTCAATTTTATATCCTTAACAAAAAATATTAGTGGAAGATAAATCTGCCGAATATGGCATATGGAGGAGAGCCAAGTGCTCAGCAAAATTTTCTGAAACTGGAAAGCATAGTGGGTATCAGGGAATTGTCACAATGCAAATATTAATACAAGAATCAACACCTTCTGTGCCTGCTGTTTAGTTTTGTGGAATTTTATCTGATGAGCATCACATCTGTTTGGCGCAGGCTTTGGCCTAGACAGAAGAAGAGCAGATTCACATTGTTTATAGTGCCCACTGTGAAATACCCTTGTGGTAATGCTCATTGTCACTCTTTGGCACAATTTATATATGCAGTAAATGCTAGTTTGGCCTTTTTGCTGTATTGACCAGATAATTCCCAATTATAGTGGCCCACCACTACTCACATTGATAATAAATCTTAGGTTATAATTTAACCAGTCATCCCCCAGCATGCTGGCGTAAATCAGGTGATGAGAAACCCCTCAGTGTAGCCAGGCTTAGTGCAGAATCAGGGTTTATGGAATGGCTCCTGTGTACCTTAAGCCAGAATACTTGTGTTGACTTGACTTTCATGTGTACAGTAAGTTAGAGTAACATGGCCAGTGATAATGGCTGCCTGAGGTGTTGGTCCTTGAAATGCGTCCCTGAGACATTGTGTGTCATTTGAATTGCATAAAGGGTCATGGGAATCTGAACCAAACTGTTGAGCAATGTGCTTGAAGCATAAACCTTGACAACATTTACGAAGTATCTGCATGAAATATTATGACAGCTTAGCTATTCACTAAGCAAAAGAGCTTGATGGGCCGAGTGGTCCCCTCTCGTTTGTCAAATGTCTTATGTTCTAGTACAGTTAGTATACACTGGGGAGAATGGGCCTGACCTCGCTGTCATTGATGGGCAAGAGCTCCTAGAGGTTATGAGAACTTGGCACAGTTATGATGTTTTTTGTTTGTTCATTTACAGTGGGTATAAAAAAGAATCCCCCCCTTCGAAATATTCCCTTTTTTTTTTTTTTTTGCTTTATAGCCTTAAATGAAAACACACAAACCAACCTTTTTTTTCCAACTTTACTTACTCAAGGCTACCAATTGCCACTTTGAAGGAGTTACAGGATTTTATGGCAAAGAGTGGTCATGTAATTCATTTATTAATCTCAGTATGTCTTGCTTTTGATTTGTTATAATTTTTCTGAACTATAGCTGTGATATCTTTTACTTGGATGTTAAACATTGCATTGTGTAAGTAAATTTAGGAAGAAATATTTTTTTGTGTGTTTTCATTTAAGGCTGTAAAGCAAAAAAAAATGGGACTATTTCAAAGGAGGGGATTCTTTTCTATACCCACTGTATCTCTTAATCCGAGTTTGAGAACATTTTTACTCATATTCGATTTTTTAACATTAGCTTTCCTGTATACTTTTATATAGTATTTATGATCGTTTGTATTCAGTTGTTTTTATGGAGGTGTTTGATGTCTTGTGCCTACTACCCTTAGCAGTTCCACCTGCCTCTAGTTATTTGTGTGTCTAAAATGCCTGTGAACTTGTTCTCTCCATAGGCGTTACCGTCGCTCGGAGCAGTATACGCGAAAGGCTGCCGTCTTATGGTATACAAAGCTAATTTCAGCCCCAGATGTAATCAGACGGGAGCGACTCAAAATGATTTGGGCAGAAGGGCTTATAAACCAATGCATTGATTCCACGTGGAAAAAGGCAACTGAGAGTCGGCAAGAACAGCATTCTGTTTGCGACCCTATATAATTTAATTTCAGACAAAATGCCTTAGGTTATTATTTTTTTATTTTTCAAGGAGATATTCGTTTCTGAACATTCTGGAAAGAAACAAAAATGTGAATTTTTAAATTTGTGGAGCAGTATAAGGGGGAATTCAGGTGCTCATATAGAATGCTGTGAATTTCAAATAGAATGCTGTGAACTGCTCATACTTCTCTAGTTGTGTATACCGACACTTTGGGCTCTTCATTCTTTTTCACAAATAAAACGAGTAATTGCATGCTGACTGTTTGAAAAAAACATTTATAATTGGGAGCATGGAGTTAAAACCCACTGAAAGAACTTGTATACGTTTTTTCCCTATTGAATCATCTTCATCACACATGCATGGAAAATTGTTGTTTTTAAGAAAATTAATAATCATATCACTGTTTTCACACTTATGGGCACATCATCTAAAAATTAATTGTTGGGGTTAGATAATCTGGAGAGGAAAAAAGCTTTTCAGCTCTAATGTTATTTACAGAGGTAGCTATTATAATACAATCAGTCATGTGCATCGCGTGGGCTGTGGTTTTGTATTTTTGTTTTTATTTTTTTGCTTTTTTCATTCTTGCATAGTTTTTTTGTGTCTTTTTTCTTTCCCCTCCTTCCTTCCTCTCTTTATAGGAATTTCTCGGCCCAGGTCAGACAGCGCTCCACCGACACCAGTAAACAGACTCACCATGCCTCAAACCACTTCTACAGCCAACACTACCCCACCGCACAGCCGGAGACATCGGGCTGTCACTGGAAACAAGACGACCATGAAAACCACTTCAGTAAGTTTCACTTTAAAGGTAATCTGACCCCTAGCGTGGGTAGCATCGTCTTTAAAAGTTGATTTTTATAAGTTTTTGCTTCTGAATTGGAAACCAAGATTGGACCCACACATTACAGAAAGGTCTTTCAAGGTCTGACTTAGTTTGACCATTTATAATGTCTGGAATATATATATATATATATATATATATATCATTTGAAGAAATTAACATTGCATTCAATGAAGTTACACTTAGCAACAAGGGACTTCATAAAACTAGGAAAACAATAATGAAAAGATAAAAAAAATTCAGAAAGTAAAAAAAATGGAAAGCAACGGAACAGAATTCAACATCCACCCAAGAGAAAGTGAGGAGAGCCGACAGCAATGACAAATATAGTTAGAAAAAGACAAAAAAAATGAAGAAGGGAAAACGTCCTTTTCACCCCCGAAATATATAAATGTTTATTCTAAAATCGAATTAGTTTAGTCTGGCAATGTGTCAAAAAAAGTTTTGAACAGAACATCTGGAATATTTTGAAACTGGAGTCTGCTCAGGTGGTGTCTTAAAATCTGTCAACGTGCTAATCAGTAAGCAGAGTGATCCATCTAAATAAACAGCATATAAGCACGTAGACAGTAAATTAAAAAGGGCCCCCATTTTTGTAATTGGTGTTGGCATGTAGTCAGGTGGCAGTGAGACACATAATGTGCAGTGCAGAGGTCAGATTTAAATATAAGTGATAGCAAAGGAATGTGTTTAGATTTCACATTTTTTGTTTTTGGTCATTATGTGTTGTTTTATGTTTTAAGGAGATTAATAACAGTACAGTAAGTAGGGTTTGCTATGTGGTTCTGTAATGTACTAATTAAACTGGGCTTATCCACCTATGGTAGTCTGCGGCAGTGTTTCTCAACCAGTGGGTCGTGTTTGGTCATTGCAGGGTCTCAAGCACATGAGGAAAATAAAAAGGACCAAAAAAGACTGTGAAACCAAGTTAAAGGAATCGACAGTACTGTGCGTTATTTATTTAATTTTCTAATCACGCATATTTCGTGTGGCACTCTTCTATTTTGTTTCCCTTTTGTAACGACGATCATCTCTCGAAGGCAGAGCCCAGCCTGCTCTTCTGATTGCACATGTTTCACCAAAGGGAGAAATACCCTATTACACCCACTCTTCAGATCACACTCCTTTCCACCAAGGGGAACCCTCCCTACTTCTTTGATTTTAGCCTGTGGGTTGTCAGGAAATTACATTTAAAACTGGATCCTGAAGATGTAAAAGATTGAGAAACACTGATCTAAGGGGACTGAGATGAAACAAGAAGACTGTGTTGGGGTCTTGACACCCAAACCAGGTTTTCGCTAATCCAGCAAGTCTTAATCTTAATATACTTGGTTAACTTGCCACTGATGCTGACCAAATAGGTTCTCTTCACACAAAAGGTGGTAGCGTTCTGTATTAAACTGCCAAGCTGAGCTTGAGGCCTGATGACTATTAAGAACCATCTCGAAGCGCAGCAGGTCAGCAACTAGTTACCTCAGTGAATGTGTAACCTGAGTTTCCTTGTAAAATTTGTATCTTTTTGATTGAAGTTATGTAATGAAATTGTTATAATTGTGCAATTTTTGATTACAAGCATAGTTTAGTTAATACGCCTTTTTTTTCTATTGTATTAGATGTTCTGGCTCCATGGATGACGGCTCTTGCAGTTAATGAGTCTTTCACACCTGGCAAATTTCTCTGTGAATCAATATATTTTTCTCCCCTTCTGCAGGGCAACACCACCCACATTCCAAAAGTTCAGCATCAGACATCAACCAGTTCACCACTGTCTAGTCCAAATCAGACTTGCTCAGAGCCACGTCCACTGCCAGCACCAACAAGGCCAAAGGTCAACAGCATCCTCAACCTCTTTGGGCAGTGGTTGTTTGATGCAGCGTTGGTTCACTGTAAGCTGCATAATGGAATGAACAGGGACAGCAGCATGACTGGTAAGAAAAGGTGCCAAAGTATGTTGTATTGTGTCTGTTTATCTTCTTTCAAATTTCCTACCTGCAAGATTAAATAAAATAGTTACATTTACTCAGACGCTTCACAGTGACTTTCCTGCTTTTGCAAATGCTTTTTAGCTTAACCCCGTTCAGCTCAGTTACAATCAACTTTTAATTGGAGAACCAGCATGCCCAAAGCCTTTCTCAAGTCAAAGCACTCCTGGCAGTCAGAACTGTTAATCAAACACTAAATTGTAGTGAGAGGGGGCTCAGAGTATGGGAGGTAAGAGTGTTCAGCCAACCTTGGTGTGTCTATCGTGGTCCTGGTTACTGATTAAAGGCCCCCATTGTTCTGTTGTCAGTATTATTTGTGCATTTCTGTAAAAAAAGTACCTTGCTTTTAAGTGTGTGTCTTTCTAATTACCTGTTTACTAACTTTGAAAATGCACAGTTAAATAGCCTTAAACATGATATAAAACTGTTCTGGAACCCCAATCAGATTAGATGGACAATTCTATCAAAACAGTAAAGGTACTTCCATCATATAGCGATCAGCCACAACATTAAAACCACTTGCTGGTGAGGTGAATAACATTGATTATCTCAATACACTGGCATCTCTGAAGGCGTGGGATATATTAGGCAGCAAGTGAATGGTGAGTTCTTAATGGTGATACATTGAAAGCAGGAAAAATAAACAAGCAAAAGCATCTGAGAGACTCTGACAAGGGTCAAATTGTAATGACTAGGCGACTGGGTTAGAGCAGCACCAAGACGGCAGGTCCTCTGGGGTGTTCCTGGCATGCAGTGATTAATATCTACCAAAAATTGTCTAAGGAAAGACAACTGGAGAAGCTGTGAGTTGTGAGTGCTCAAGGCTCATTAATGTGCAATGGGAGCGAGGGAGGACTAACCCGTATGGCCCAATCCCACACAGTATTGCAGCTTACTACCTATAGGGCTGCAGACTTGCCAGTGCCTATGCTGACACCTGTCCACTGCCCAGAGTGCTTACTGTGGGCACATGAGCATCAGAACTTGAGCTTGTAGCAATGGAAGGAGGTGGCCAGGCCTGATGACTCACGTTTTCATACAGATTATGTGGACCGCCAGGCTCGTGTGCGTTGTTTACCTGTGGAAGAGATAAGAGCAGGATGCACTATGGGATAAAGGCAAGCCAACTGAGGCAGTGTGATGCTGGGAAAGCTTGAGTCCTGGCATTCATGTGGATGTTACTTTGACACGTACCTCCTGCCTAACGATTGTTGCAGGCCGTGCACACCCCTTCATGACAACACTATACCAAAGGACACCTTCAGAGGTCTTGTGGAGTCCATGCCTTGAAGGGTCAGAGTTGTTTTGGTGGCACGAGGGGGGACCAGCACTGCATTAGGCAGTTGGCTTTAATGTTGTGGCTGATCAGTGTGGTATGTCATACAAATACAGATAAAATCCAGTAGCACTAAATGTCTGAACATGAGCAGTGTTCCTTATTTATTAAAAAAGAAGGTAAATGTTAAGTTTCTTTTCTTTGTAACAGTGTTAAAGATTTCAGTTCTGCCTTCATTTTGCTCTGTAGCTTGACATCCAGACAACTTTGGCACACCAGTACACTGAACTCTTCACTACAGCGCTTGATAAAATGATTCTAAAATCAAAGCATTAAAATTGCTTTTTAGCCTGCTGTTTTATTAATGTTAAGGTTCTGAAAGGATTGCCATTTTACAAACTCAACATAAATTGTAAAATTAGCTTAAAAATAAATTGTGTAGTTTTTAAGCATTCAAAGACCCTTGCCATCTTAACTAAAAACTCGGCTGCCATGCAATTTCTTATTTAATATTCATATTATAATTAGCATGAACAATTTTGTCTCAAAAATAAAGCATGCTGGATTAAAAGTATGGCATGTAAGTACACCTGTACATGTGATTTGTTAGTGTCACAACACCGGTACCGCCATCAGGAATTGTGTCTAATTTGTGTATTGAACAAAGCAATTAATCCGGAAAGTGTCATTGCAACAATGCGACATGTAAGTCAAGGTAGAAGGAAGGCCCAAGAGACACCCTGCGTCACTAAGCCCCCTCACCATCTCAATCACATAAATGTAGGAGCACATTTTTATGTTTTCCAGGCAAGGCTCCATCCAGGAATAGAAGCATCTCGACTGCTCTTATAGTCCTGAATTATTCCTTTCTGTCAGCCCAGGGGATTTTTCTCAGTTTTTCAAGGCGTAGCGTCAAGGCGTACAGAACGTTTCACACCTTATGTGATTGGTGATAATGGACACTGTGAGGCCTGTGACACTGCTCTGCACAGGACATCACATGTCTAGAACTGATATAAAAAGTTTGTAATATAATAGTTCTGGTTAAGCTCAGTTTGGTGTTTCTGTTAGTTGAGGATAATACCATATTCTAATTTAAGTTAAGAATCATTAAAAAAAAAATGAGATTTCAAAATCTTGTATCACTTTAGTTTAGTCGTATTTTTAGAGAAAATGGTCAAAAACACATTTAGTATTGATTTGGAAGCTATTTGTTGCTTTACACCATTTCTGTCTTGAAAAGTGTAACATGCCTGTGATTTTTGCAGCAGCAACCGTGACTTCCTTTCTTCTAAGTCAGGAGTGTCGAACTCCGGGCCTGGAGGGCCGCAGTAGCTGCAGGTTTTCATTCTCACCCTTTTCCTAATCAGTGACCAGTTTTCACTGCTAATTAACTCCTTTTCCCTTCATTTTAATAGCCCTGTTTTTAAGGATTCAGTCCTCTGAATTGATTCCTTTCTTCAATAAATGACAGCCAAACAGAAATGAAACATGAAAGGAGCCAACAGTTGAGCAGCTAAACTGGGATTTCAAAGTCCAACCAGTCTCTTAATGAGAAGCCAATTTTCTGTGTTAATTAAACTTATTTAATTCCACAGCTTGTTGCTGCTCTTATTCTGCCACAGCAGGCATTTCCAAAACTGTTGGAAGTTTTGGTGACCTGAGACATCAACCTTAATGAGACCTTCACCTTTCTTTATTTTCAGATATTGTGAGATGGGCATAGGTGGGCTAGTCACATGGCGGCTCGTTTTGTGTCTCATTTTTATTTGGCTGCTCATTAAGGAAAAAGAGACAGCTAAGAGGCCTGAGTCAAGTTAATTCAAATTAAGGCAAAAAGAAGTTCATTAGCATCTAAAATGGGTCACTAATGAAGAAGATGGTTAGAATGAAAACCTGCAGCTACTGTGGCCCTCCAGGACTGGAGTTCGACACCCGTGTTCTAAGTGGTCAGTATTGCAGATAATTCCAACAGATAATGTTATTCATATACTTGCCCCATGACAAAAGTCTGGCAATGCTGCACTCTTCTTAGAGACTGACACGTAGTGTAAGGATTTGCCTCTTCCAGCACACCACTCTCACAACATGATGTGATGCTATTTATCTACCTGGGATAGGGAAGTGTTCTCATCGTCATTCTCACTAACACCAGTGTTACTCGGTACAGACACTACTGCTAATAAATGAGAGGTTAAATTAGGAGAATTTTTGTACATTTTAACATAAACAATGAGAGGATGTGTGAACAATCCAGATCTGACCGATTCTTGGAACTTGATCCTAGAATTTCCTCAGCCAAGAGTTTTTTTGATGATTGAAAATTTAATTCCTGTCCTTGTGTAAGCCATTGTTTCATTGTGGAATCACACCATGACCATTCCTAGTTTGGACATTTGCAATGTGATCTCTGCTGGTGGCCAGCCTCCTACCGCTCAGCATAAAAGGAGTTGCTTCTGATGTCCTTTGTATTCCAGACATTGCAAGTTCACAGCTGGGCACTGAGAAGGATTCTGGTGTGATTCCCTGACGAGCCAGCAATGCTGCTAAACGTCAAAGTGAAGCAAATAAAACTTGTTTACTGAGTAAACCAATCATAGCAGATTTCCGTTCACAACTAGTTGGTTGCTTTTACATGCAATCCCACATGTCGATTATTTTTTACCAGGCCCAACTGAGTGCTATCCACTTTCATTGCTAATAAAGTGAAGTTTTCTTTTAAAGCAATTAAAGGAGAGTTGGCTGTAAAACACTTGATGTGCTTGACTGCTGTCATTCAGTGGCCTTTTGTTGTAGACATTTGTGATTCTGAGAACTGCAGAACTGGTGCAGATTTCAGGATCTTTATTACTTAGTCTAGGACTGTTGTTAAATATATTTAGAAGGGGGATCGATGTATTTGTAAAGCAGCTATTGAAAGAAGTTGGAATAAGCAGAAATAAATAGCTTAAAACAGGAGCACAATGACTCTGTCGTGAATGAGAATTCCACAGTCATCCTAATACTTGTCAAGGGCAACTACACACCCCAAAGGGTGGAAGCAAGCCAATATCTTATGAAGCAATGAACCCCACCTGAGAAATCACAATTACCTGGGACGCCAATTGCCCTGAAAGGGGGATCAAAAGAAACAGTTTTTGTGACCGAAATGTCTGCACATCCCCTTAAATGGAAGTCTGCAATGTGCACTTTAATCACGATGTCTGAGTTGTTTGATTTGCCATTTTAAATTGTGAAGCAGAGAGGGAATCAAGGAAAAACATGTCTTTGTCCCAAACATTTTGGAGGGCACTGCATTTCCACCTTAGTGTAATTTATTTGCCAGACCCTTCTTTCTTCAAAGCTACTTACAAAAAAATTAAATCTATAAAATGAGTTTTAGTGATTATAAAAAAAAAAATCTATCAAGTGAGCGATACAGAACAAAACCTTAATGTAAAGCTCACAATCAGACTCGACAGTAAGTTCCATTATATAACAAAAGAAAAAAAAAAATGGCGCTGGTGGGTGATGAACCAGATCAGTGCCATTGGCAAGAGGAAGCGGTCACGGAGTAACGTACAGGACTAAACTAAATGCAGCCTCTCTTTTTTTATTTACAATTGAAGCAAAAATATAGTACACATGACCGTTACATATTTTTTTTTCTTTAAGCCTTATTATTATTATAAGGATTGTGTTTTAAGTCAGCTAAGAAACAAACTGCATCCGAAGTAACTAAAATTAGCACTGTCGACACTCAAAATGTTCATTAAGACCCTCCAAAGTGGGGATTTCTTAAGATAAGACAATCAGTAAAATGGCAGTTTTCTATTGTCTTGTTTGCCGTCATGGATACTTGACAGTCCTAGCATAAAACGGCAGTAATTCATGAATTTCCAATGATGAGTGACTTTCTAGATGCTGGAGAATTATTACTGGAGCTGTATATCAGTGGAGTAGAAACATCTGTCCTCCAAGTGTGCTGTGCAGGGCTGTGTTTTAGAAGCCGAAGCTTGTCCATTTTAGTCAATAAATACATGCTCACCATTTAGAAACACAAATAGGCTGATCTTTGAGGTGATGTGCAAAAACACTGCAGTAGTGTATAGTGTGTCCGTATCAAAACAAATCTGAAAGTGGCCTGAGGTAAAACGAACAACCATTCGTCTACATTCAAGTGTCAGTTTTTGCCTTTTTGTTTTATACACAAATTCAAATTCTACTCAAATAGTGTCACTCGATCTGACAGCCCTAATGCATATACGTCTTCTTCTGTACAAATGTACAAATAACATAACACGTGTACTTTGTTTTGTGGTTTCAAATGATCCCAAAGTCTGCCCACTCCATGTTTTTTTTTTTTAAACCATTTTACTTAAAATTCCTATCTACCAAGCTTGATCTGGAGATTGGGGAGAAGGCAAAATGTGACATGAGAAAGAGGCATAGGGAAGCCTGACTTAAAAACGTAGATGTCTGAGCTGAAGGGGTTAATAAGGTAACTCTGTCCAAGCAAGGCGCAAATGCCAATAGCAGCCTACTGTGTGTTTCTCTTCTTCACTGTTCACATTTCTGCATGGAAATGGTGTCCTTGTCCCAGCTGTTCTAACCTGACTGCCAACCTTGTGTGTGGTTAGACATCCTGCTTTCCCCCCCGACACGGATCTAATTAGTCTAAAAGCTGAAAGACAGCTGCTTTTTTCTTTTGCATAGTGAAACAAAATCTTATTTCATCATCTTTTAAAGATATTTATAACTACTGCTCTCCTTTGATTTGTTTCCATTTTTATTTCTGTTATCTTGCAGCATCTTTTATCCAAATTCTTCTTTCTTATAAATCTTGTAAGTAGGAACAGTAGCTTCTCTTTCAACGCAGTCAGTTTCTTATCATTTGTCATCACCCCCTCCCCTTCATTTTTCCTCCTTTAATTTTTATCATTGCTGTCATCTAGTCTTTGTTACTGTTGCACTGTTTCTGAGGAAAGAGACTCCACTTCCTTCCTCTGTTTTTGAATGGGAAAGATTGCTTCTAGTATGTGATCAAACCATAAATCCCAAGACTGCACTAATCATGTTTTATTTTTCTTTGTAATTATTTAATTTAAAGTTGTCTTTCCCCCAGTTTGTTTAATTTTTGTGTGTTTTCCTAATGCATGAAGTGGATGTCTGTCTAGCAAAATGTTCATGAAAAGGCTCATGGGAAGTGACAGAGAGACTTTGCTGTAATCCTTCAGGCATTAAGTGTTTGCACGTTAGAAAGAGCTGAGGTATTACTTTATTACTCTACGCCATCTGAATGCAGGAAGCACAAAGAAACGGTGCAGAAAATTTTTGAAGGCGGGAGGGAAATTGGGGCTATTCATTATGTTGATTTGCTTCCCTGCCAGCTCAGTGAGTCTATGGACATTGTAGATGTTGTGCCAGTCCTGTTACCACTATAGGATTATGATACATTTAAAACAGCCAGTTTGATATTTTTGTGCTGACCCATTAGGCCTAATGCTGTTGGCTTCTCATTTACTGCTTGCACAGCCAGCATGAAAAAAGAAAAGTAATGCTGTGTTTAATGGCCAGTAGCCCTCCTAGTGAAGGTTACTGCTTGAAACCAATATCCACTTTCTGGTTGAGTGACTCGAACAAACTGACAGGTTACCTTCAAGTTTATTGTCTTGTGTACAAAGTGCAATGCAGTTCTTGCATGACTTGTCAGAATAGTAACAGTAACATAGCAAAAATACATTGTTGATAGCATAAAGGTGTGGGGCACCCAAAGGCAAATCCTGTACAACTAAAATGAAAACAAACTCGTGAAACAAATGGCATTGAGAAAAAAGTCTGTGTTTTCACTGCTCTAAGATGGCGGATCTTCCAGCTTTGAGGATTTCCAGCAGGAAGAGGTGGGTCCAGCCGGACAGATACCAGAGGTGACGTCGGTTAGTCTTTGGTCAGCAGAGAGAGGACAAGAAGAGACGATAGTACATAGCATCAACCCCTGAAACGGCACGATGTTACCATTACTAGAGCCCTTAAGCTGCCCCCTATGCACACACATGACAACACACAAACACACACACACACACTAAACATGCATAGAAAGAAACAAATTTGGCATATTAAAGTAAATACAATTTATACATTTAATTATTTTATCTTAAATTCTATTTACACAGTGGGTTCAGAAAGTATTCAGACACCTTCACTCTTTTCACATTTTGCTGTGTTGTAGCCTTGTGTTAAAATCATTTACATTTTTCACCAAATTTCACCAGGATAACAAAGCGAAAACAGGATTTTAGAATTTTTTGCAAATGTATTAAAAAAAAAAATGAAATATCAAATTAAGAGAAGTATTCAGACCCTTTACTCAATACTTGGTTGAAGCCCCTTTTTCAGTGATTCCAGCCTGCAGTCGTCTTGGGTCTGACACAACAAGCTTCACGCACCTGCACTTGGGGATTTTCTGCCATTTCTTCTCTGCAGATCCCCCGAAGCTCTGTCAGTCTCTATGGAGATCACCAGAGGACAGCTATTTTCAAGTCTCTCCAGAGATGTTTGGGTTCAAGTCCAAGCTCTGCCTCACAACTCAAGGGCCCTGAGGTCCAGAACACTCTTAAGAACAAATTTTCATTAAGGGTATCTCTATACTTTGCTCCATTCAAACCTGAGTAGTCTCTCAGGCCCTGCTGCTGAAAAACAACCCCACTGAATGCTGCTACCTCCATACTTCACTGTTGGAATGGTATTGAGCAGGTGACGAGCAGTGCCTGGTTTCCAGAGGATGTTTTTTTTTCTTCTTTTAAGTGCTTTTTTGCAAAATCCAAGTGGGCTTATATATAATTTTATTTTTTATTTTTTTACTGAAGAGAGGCTTCAGTGTCACCACTCTGTCATAAAAGTCCAGATCAAAGGAGTGTTGCAGTGGCGATTGTCCTTCTGGAAGCATAGTCCACCTCCACACAGGTTCTCCGCAGCCCAGACAGAGTGACCATAAGGGTCTTGGCCACTTCTCTTACCATGCACCCTCTGCTCAGTTTGGCCTGGTGGCCAGGTAATAGAGGAGTTGTGGCTGTTCCAAAGTTCACCTGTTTAAGAGTTATTGAGGTGACTGTGTTCTTCTGTAGCAGGATTTTTTTTTGTACCCTGAAATCTGTGCTTTGACAAAATCCTCTCTCTAAGTTTTGCAGGTAATTCCTTTGACCTCATGCCTTGGTTTTGCTCAACTGCGGGGCCTTCTGTAGACAGGTGTGTACCTTTTCTGATCAATCCAGACAAGACGTAGAAACATATCAATGATGGTCAATAGAAATGGGATGCACTGTAGTCAGATTTCAAGTGCCATAGCAAAGGGTCTGAATACTTGTGTCGATTAGTTTTTTATTTGTAATGGTCAGAGGTGGGTAGTAACGAGTTACATTTACTTGAGTAACTTTTAAAAGAAATTGTACTTCTAAAAGTAGTTTTACTGCACCATATGTTTTACTTTTACTTGAGTACATTTGTGAAGAAGAAACGCTACTCTTACTCCGCTACATTGGGCAACACTCGACTCGTTACTTTTTTTCATTTACACATTACACTATATTTTTGCCAAAGAGAAGCCACCAGTGGATCTACTGCATGACTGTTTCACCAACCAGACGTAGCAACAATAATCACAAGACTCTGTTTCACCAATCAGACATAGCCGTGCAGTCACATGACCACACACAAACTGTGGTGGCATACACACTGCCTGACTGCTTTGTCTGTGTATAGGAGATTGGCAGATCCCGCTACAATAAATAACCTCACTGTTCCTGTTTCAAGCTGAATAAAGATGGTGTCTTTAAAGTATTGAGACTCAACTTCGTGTTTTGGGGTGCAAGACGGGGACTCGCACGTCATAGCACACACACGTTGTCACAATGCTGCAGTAAACAGTATACGCTTGCATGCAGTGACCATATGAATGAGGCACACTGACTGACGATTGCCCCAGTGAGAGAGAGAAGAACCATCCGCTCAGTTGTGATCACGTGACGCTCGGCAGACATCGCGTATATGGACTATTTGTATTGCAAGATCTCGCTCGTTTATCATGTCAAAATTTATTTAAAATTTTAGCTCGTCTAACAAAACACTTGCAAAACAAGTTACTCGCAATCCAAGGTCCCACTATACATGAAAAATGAGAGCCATCTCCTGCTGAAGCTTAACCACTGGGGCACTGAGTGAAGAACAAGCACCTTTTAACCAAACATGCACAGACACAGACAGTCAAGGTAAAGTGAGACTTCTTGTACGCGCACAAGCTGCCTTGTTCTAATGTTATTTTCTATCAGCTGTGCTATTTGGAGAACAAGTGAATATGCAGTATTAGACTGTGAGTGTACAGGAGATCTCGGCACTGTAAGTAGTTTGCACTTTTCAAACATACATGTCACCTACTGTAGGTATCGGCTTCAAAAGCTTTGTTGTGAAAAACTGAGATTTGGAGCTTTGTGTTATTTGTGCATCTTTATTTTGTAAAGATGTGATTTATTTTTACTCATTTTTTGTTTTATTTGGAAATAGCAGAATTTGCACATTATTTTATTTTTTTGTCTGTCTTATTACAACATTTCTAAAAAAATTATTTATTATGTTCAAACAGTTACTCAGTACTTGAGTAGTCGTTTCACCAATTACTTTTTTACTCTTGACCAATTTTTTGGATGACTACTTTTTACTTCTAGTTGAGTAATATTATTTTGATGTAACGCTACTCTTACTTGAGTACAATTTTTGGCTACTCTACCCACCTTTGCAAACATTTCTAAAACCTTATTCCATCCAACCCGCTATATCCTAACTACAGGGTCACGGGGGTCAGCTGCAGCCAATCCCAGCCAACACAGGATGCAAGGCAAGCAACAAACCCCGGGCAGGGCGTCAGCACACCGCAGTAAAACCTTATTTTGTTTTCTCATTCTGGTGTATTGAGTGTTGCCTGCTGAGGAGAAAAAATAATTTAAATGATTTTAGCTTAAGGCTGCAATGCAGAAAGTGTGAAAAAGGTGAAGGAATCTGAATATGTTCTGAGCCCACTAAATGTGCACAAATACACGAACACATTCATTACAAGAACACCAACAGTATGTGGGAGTATGACTGGCTGCCCCGTGTGTGAAATATAGAAACACACTGACCTGCCACTTTTGCAGAGGTTTTCTTCCCTTGGTCTCTGGTGTCCATAACCTACACAGCCATTAAATAACAACTAGCCCGGACCTTCCTGTCTTCAGTTTAGTACAAGCTATCTTAGTGTTCACTAATAGGTGCTATGCTCGAGGAAACACAAGATGAAGGTGGTTTCTCTGTCTTGCTAAGAAGTGCAGTAATAATTCATCCCAATAGAGAGAGAGAGAGAATCCTCAATTAATGGTGAGAAACCTATCACTTTAATACTGAAGTTGGTTTCCAAATATTTTTTTTAACACACAGCTATTACATGCTGGATCAACATCATTAAGGTTATGTGTTCACAAGTGCAAATAAATGCAGTGACAGTAATGACGGGGGTTTGGAGTGGAGTGGTACAGGAGCTGCTTAAATTATGTTTCTGAATGTAATTGAACCCTGTCTTGTGCAAGGATATATTCCTGTATAACCCCTTACGATACGTCTACAGATTTGGGTGTATCCATTCTCACAGTCTGAGAGTCCTTTATGTGCCTTTTTGCAAAGTTCAGGTATTCTTCTATGTATCTGTCTTGCACCATATACAATATACAATATACATCAGTAGTTTAAAACACAGTGCACCTGTGTACACTAATGTTGTTTAGTGGGCAACTCAGTCTCCTCACTTAAGTAGAGGCAGACATAGCGCCTTGTGCAAGTCCAATACAGTCAGAGTTAGGACAGTGCACAGTTTCACAAAAATCAGTCACCCTGACAAGAGCTACACAATTGAAAATTGGAGGCATACGTCCCATTCCCTCTAAGACTGCAGTGTGTCAGATGGAGTGATTATGTCGAAGGAGAGCATGTCATTCTTTCTAGTCCCACAGTGCACAATGGTGGGTCTGAAAGAGCAAGAGTACTGGAGACATGCTAGTGCACGTGAGACTGAACTTGGAGTGCGGAGAGGAGCACATCTTGCCCTTTCTCATGCGTTTTGTTTCTAACAGTGAGCGAGAAAGAGTTGAGAGTATGAAGGCCCTTCATTCACAATACAAGGAGAAGGTGCCCTTCATGTCATGTGCATCTTTTGATTTTTACAGTTTAAAGTAATTTGTATAAAGTTGAACGCCTGACCTGTTTAATGCAGTGCAGGTTCCCAGGGAAAAGTTGAATTTATTTAACTATTTTGTGTAAGTTGAGGTTCTGCTGTACCTTTTATTTTCCATTTAAGCATTACCCTGTTTACACAGCACTTTAGGAAGATGGATGGATTTCTACTTAAAAGTTATATACAGTATATGTGTCTAAGTGTGTGTGTGTGTATATATAGAGATATATATATATATATCTATATATATATATATATATATATATATATATCTATCTATATCTATCTATCTATGTATAATATAAAATATTTGAAAGTTCAGTCACATATTAGTGCATAGAGAGAGATGAAATGATGTTAACTCTAGAACCATAACACAAGACACGCATGGCCATGGAAACAGACAAAGTTTATAGAGTGCTTTCAGTTTCAATTTACATTCGTTCATAGCACATTATATGAGAGGGTGATGTGACTCAGTGGTGAGTGGAGCACACCACACTATGCCACCTCTGTAATGTTTTGTCTGAGCTGACCTGGTCACCCATCATAGTTTCAGCCTGGTCTATGATGGGGAGCTCCACTTGCTCACTCTGTGCTCTCAGAGCAGTCGTCTTCACCATTTCTACTCGACACACTCTGTTCTTACTGATACTGAACTGTGCTGCTGTAGCTTTGGCTGAGGGAAAGGAATTGGGGTGGACCTTGAAGGCGTTCACTTATACTGATTTCGCAATCCCCCTAGATTTAAATCTGGTGGTTGTTTAGATATTTTGACCTTGATAGTACATATTCAATCCTACAGTAAGCGCAAGTGTGTGGATTTGGTACACATCGCGTCACAGTATTCATCTGAGAAAAGGTAATCCATACAATCCTCATCGTCCATGAAGTGTGAAAGGGAGCATGGTATATATTTGGGACGTTTGGTCATACTGTCACACTCCAGAATTGTCCATATCCATCCCCAAGTCCACCAGGCCTAACTTTGTGCTATTTTTGAGGCACACTGTCAGCAAGAGAATGCTGGCATCCTAAGGATGAACAAAGGGCAGTTTGTGGTTATTTTTGCAGCAGCCTGGCACTAATTGAAAGAGGAAGGTAGGATGGCTTTTCTTAGGGAGAGAGACACACAGTCCTTAAGCAGCTGCTACTAGATCTAAAGTATTAAAGATTAACAGAGTCTGGTGATAGTGCATACATTTTTAAAATTAAAGACTCCATGTGATACCATAGCACTCAGCACTCCCACTGCGTACAACTAAACCTGCTCACAACATGTAAAACTAGAAACAATGTTCATTTTTAGACAGTCTGGTCATGTGGCCAAGGCAATGGATATTTAACCACAAGTTTGTGGTCCAGTTATCACTATTATGTGCTTTGTCACCATTCTCAAGTCACTTAACCTGACAGAGATGATAAAATAAATAAAATCCATACAAGCAAACACATGTGTTTTAGCTGTGTGCTTGTAAACTGTCATGAAAAGGTGGTGTTCAATAAGTAGATTTGCTATATAAAGTACAAGTTAGTACCGGTAGGCCTTGTGGAGGTTTGATGGTCTCCTCACAAAGACATGGCCCTTTTTTCTGTCTAACCTGACTTGCCAAGTTGTTTTTTTGGAGGACAGGCAACTGGAATATTTCAGCATTGAGAATGCTGTATTGGTAGAAGGAAATGTGGCTGTAGCAGTTAAAATATTAATTTTAAAAATGAGCAGGGATATAAAAAAAATAACACTACAGCAACAAATCAGTGTCACCAAAGCCACCTGGATGGATCAATCAGGAAGAGCAAATTTGAACCCACATACTCTTCAAACTTTTCAGAGTTTTAAGGATCAATTGGATATCACTCTTCCTAGAAATGATTGGACAGTTTCTGCCCTAGTCAGTTTTCATTCTTTCTATTGGAACAGCAGCCTCGGGGGAAAAAGATGCTGCCCTGTTAGTGAATTTTAGGTTAACAATAATCAAAAGGACCAGTGTTGAAGATTGACCGTATTCTGTGGCTGGACGTAACTTCTGCGGTTTGGACTCATTTTGTTTTCAGAATAAGTGATGAAGGAAAAACAGAAAAGCTAAAAGATGTTATTAGCCAGCATTTCTTCAAAAGATAACTGTTAAATTCTCAAATAGGAGCAATCTGCTGACACACTTCAAACACAGTTGCCCGGTGCCTTTGCCCAGTTGATTCCCTCTGCTGTTGCTTTGTCAGCTTCATCTTCCACTTCTGGGGCACAATATTTATAAGTAACTAGCTGAAATACCCAGCGTTGCCCGGGAGGAAATTTTTTATTTAAAAAACACACAACTTTACAAACAAAAATAAATGAACAAACAATGAAGAGTCACCATGTGCTTGTCTTGCAGTCATGTATGTATGTTATCATCCAGCTGACGCTCTGAACCAGTCAACTCTATTTCATTTCAAAAGCAACAGGGGCTCGATGTGGTGGGGCTCAAACATAAAGAATGCTGGCAGTCACCTCATGTTCGCCCTCTGGTGGTCGTTCCGAGTGTCAACTGGATGATAACCTGCATACAAGATCGCAAGATCACCCCCACCCTACCCAGAAAGTGGGTGGGTTAAGATTGATTTCACCCTATAGTATTTTTAGTCGACCAATGAGAAACGTGTACCAAGTTTCATGAAAATCGCTCCAGGCGTTCAGAAGTGCTGCTGGAACATAAATACATATACACACACACACACACACACACACACACACACACGGGGGCCCCCTGCATGCTTCGCTCACCCTTATAAAGATATATAGATATTGATATATATATTTTATAAGCAGTTACAATTTATAGTCTTCACTTTTTTTTTTTTTAACAGGCTAACATTTGAAGTAAAGTGTTCATTTGAATATAGTTTTTCACAATCTAAATAAAAGCGCTATTTCTTTAAATAGAAAATAGTACCTTTTGCTTTTTTCATATTCTGTCTGCTGCTATTGGTAATAAAGTAATTTATGCAATTTTTAATTTTTTCAAATGCATTTAAACTCTTTTTTAAATTAAATAAAAATTGATAGTAACAAGACCTCATCCAAGCACGCACCCACCCCAACCATGAACAACATTTGTATTATTTGTTTATTTTTTGGTTGGATAATTAAATAAGAGAAACAGACTGCTGACACACCCCAAGTTGATTGCTAGTCTGATCACTGCCAAATCACATTGAAAATTTTAACTTCTAGTTTCCTCTGATTAAAAAGAAGTTTGAAAGCAAGACCAGAACATTTGGTTAATTAGTGATTAGAAGAAGCTTCAAAAGAGTAGGAGTAAACTAACATGTGGTGCAACGTCTGCATAAACCTCCCAGCACATAGAAAGCTGTCTCCCTGTTCTGTTTTAGTAGTTATCTGTACATTTGGAGGACTATGCTGAGTTAGCTGATGAAGTGCCTGCATTTATCAGTGTTCAGTGACTCTGTGTAAATGGAAGTTGATAGAAGCACATTCACTGTCATTATTTCTGAAGGTTTCTACCAGTTGCTCCTGGGAAGTTTGGTTGTTTGCACTCAACATCTTATGGTCTGTAAATCTTTGTAAGCGTCAGTTTTTCTATTTGCCAATTCTCAGTGATGTAGAATTAAAATAAAGTTACTTTTTCTTTCTCAGTTGTGCAACATGCCTAATCAGGGACGTTCTTTAACAACAGGTCCCTTTAGCCTGTATTCCTAATGGTGATATTTAGGATTTGGTTCAATTAAACAGTGTAGAAATTTTGCAAAATCTTTGTGTCAAAGGTCCCATGAGCCATTTTTGGATACTGGCATATCTGATTTAGAGATGCTTTTCTCCCCCTTTTTTTCCAGCTTTAGCAGCCCAGGCTACTGCAGAATTCCGTCGAAAAGGATCACAGATGTCCACTGACACCATGGTCTCAAATCCCATGTTTGATGCCAATGAATTCCCAGACAATTATGAAGCTGGAAGGGCAGAAGCCTGTGGTACACTGTGTAGAATATTCTGCAGTAAGAAGACTGGAGAGGAAATACTGCCTGTATATCTCTCAAGGTAAGTTAGGGGGTGCTTCTCGTTAGCATTAGCTCACCTGGCTGTTTTACTTTTCAAGTCAAGTAAAAGATGAATATGAACCTACATCCACGTTTTTGGAGGTTCTATGATCAGCTAAAATGAAATCAAGCTGTTTGCAATGCATTATCTGCATCGCATTTTCCATCATTGGAAGGCATAGTGTGTAGATAATAGACTGTGGCGGACGACTGGGGATCCTGCCCAGCCGGGATGCCTAGAAGGACCAGGAGAGGGACAATGCCTCTCCTGGACCACGAGAAGGCAGCCGCCCCGGTCTGCATCGGGGCCACAGGATCAGAGCTTAGAAGCTCAGCCCTGTTGGGGGCCATGGCCAACGCCAGGGGCGCCCAGAGGATTATGGAACCCTGGACCACAACCGGAAGTGCTGCCAGAAGAAATTCCAGGCATCCCCAGAGTGCTTCCAGGTGCGCTCATGGCACTTCTACCACACCAGGAAGTGCCATTGGAAGATCATTACTAAGCACATGGAACACATATGGGGTGTTACAAAAAGGTCTCCCTCACTCACGAGCCGGAGTTGGGAATCAGAGGAGAGAGCTTGCAAGGGAGGAGTGGAGGCAGCAGTAAGGGAAAAAAGAGGAAGAAAAAGGGACTGAATATAATTGTGCTGACCGGGCCATTGTGGGTGTTGTAGAGGAAAAGCACCAATAAACTTTTTTTCTTTTGGGACACTCGCTGAGTACGTGTCTGTCTGTGTTCCCAGCATCTTTCTCCAAGACACTGATGTAGTTTGTCTTTAATATTATAAAGGTATTGTTTTTTGGGAGATGATCGAGGCATGTTTAAGGTCAATGATACCAAACTCTACAAGCTGTTAGATTTCCTTTGTTAATAAATCTTATTACATTCAGGAAGAAGCTGAAACTTGGCTGCAAATCTAAGTTTTAATGAGGCATTGAGAAATAATAGTACCAAGTCTGGATCTCAAACAGATTATTTTGTCATAACAGTCTGAGATTAAAGGGTATAAAATTTGGAATGGTTTGTGTTCAGTAATGGGTAACATCTCTCCTAGTCTGTTTAATACAGGCTCTTTTGTTCCTGTTTATTAAAACTATGAACAAATTTGGTTTTTTTTCTTAGTGAGTTCATTTTCTTGTGCATTTCTGTCTTTTTGCAACCCTTCATACAATGAAAGTCCTCATTTTTAAAAGAGAGGGCGAACTCTTGTTTAATTAAACTAGCCGTGCCACCTGTCTAAGACTGGCTGAAATCTAAGTAATCAACGTAGACCTCCCCACAGTCAGCATTAATATTTGCAGTACATTATCTCTTGAAATGCATTTTGTAATGTATTACAAATGTTTGAGTTGTGCCATCTGTTGGAATGAGAAATGTGAGTCATTTTATTACTGCAGATGTTTGTAATGCTAGAGACATTTTTTTGTTACGGTGGATTAAACGGTATATAACTGAGTACAGTTCGTCACAGTGTAGACCTACTTTGACCAAAGCCGTCCTTAAAGCGTCTAAATATAAACAATCGTGTTTCACTAGAGTTGTTAGAAAAGATAGCAGTGCCACTTTAGTGTAATTACTAACAAAAGGAATCTAGTAATCATATACTGTTATGTAATAATACCTTAACAGGGGCTTCTTTTGGTCTTAATATCACTTACAAAGCCTCAGTAAAGTAGTTATTCATCTCTGTGCAGGGTGGTGTAATGAGAGCCTTTGATATGCTAGTAAGATTACTTGTGAATATAAAGAATTCATGGGCGTTATGCTGAGGTATACAATATCAAGAGAAATATGTCTCATTTAAGCCACCCCTGACCATGCCAAAGTGAAATTATTTTAGTAGGCCACATTGCAGTGACGAATAACCACTTTATTGCTTCTTTGCAAATGTTAATTAAAACCGAAAGAAGCTTGTGTTCAGGTGTTTTTACGTCACCGTCTTACATCAATAGGACTTTATTTTTGTGTAGCCTCCTCAGTTGTGTCTGTACTTGGTCATCAGTTATGGATGGCCCACACTGGTGGTCGGGTGGATTTGTCACAGGCCATACTTTATAAATGGTAGGAGTTGGTGATGTAGTAGGGATGGTGGTAGGAGAAAGAATGGAAAATCTATTCAATTGGTTTAGGGTGTTGGCCTTGGTCTTTCTGCCACCTGAGAACTGGATTGCTTGAGTCCAGTAATTCTGCCCAGTCCATTCCAAACATCCTTCATGTTGTTCTATGTGAGTTTGTTTTCTATTACAGTAATCCCTCGCTATATCGCACTTCGACTTTCGCGGCTTCACTCCATCGCAGATTTTAAATGTAAGCACATCTAAATATATATCACAGATTTTTCGCTGGTTCGCGGATTTCTGCAGACAATGGGTATTTCAATTTATGGTACATGCTTCCTCAGTTTGTTTGCCCAGTTGATTTCATACAAGGGACGATACTGGCAGATTGCTTAGAAGCTTCCCAATCAGAGCATGTATTACATATTAACTAAAACTCCTCAATGATATAAGATATGCTTCCCGCGCAGTGCTTGATTGTTTGCTTTTCTCTCTCACCCTCACCCTCTCTGACGTTCGTGTGCCTGACGGAGGGGGTGTGAGCAGAAGGGCTGTTTGCTTAGAAGATACGGATGCTCCTCTAAAAAATGCTGCTTTATTGTGGTGCTTCAGCATACTTAGAAGGGCAAAAAGCACGTATTGATTTTTTGATTGTTTGCTTTTCTTATCTCACTCTCTCTTTGACATTCTCTGCTCCTGACGGCGCTCCTTTGAAGAGAAGATATGTTTGCATTCTTTTAATTGTGAGAAAGAACTGCTATCTCTGTCTTGTCATGGAGCACAGTTTAAACTTTTGACTAAAGGGTGTTATTTCATGTCTAGAGGGCTGTGTGGGAGAGTTTATAAGGGCTTAAAATATATAAAAATAATCATACAAACATGGTTTCTACTTCGCGGATTTTCATCTATCGCGGGGGGTTCTGGAACGAGGAGGGATTACTGTATAGCTCTGTATGTTTCCTTCCTTTCACTTATCTTTTTTCAGCATTCTCTGTTTGCCCTTTAGAGACTTTTTATCACCTGATTTTGTATGATCTGTTGTTCTCATTCAGATTCGTTTTTGTAGCTCCTTAGTAATCCAGGGTGTTTGTTTGGAAATCTGCATGTTGTAGCCATTTGACCAACACATCATTTCCAGGTCTGTCATTTGGAAGCCATTTAGAGTCATTTCAGCCTCCTTCCTCACAGTCCTGGTGGTAACAGGTTTGCCATCTAGTAACAAGCTAGTAGATGAGAGTGCGTTGGATCAGATTGTGGTCAGATCTGCCCAAAGGTGCCACAGGTTTACGTTTAAAAGTGTTTATTATTTGAATAGAGAGGGTCCACCTTAGTTTTCTGTAAGCGAAACATGAAAACTAGTGATGGAAGTTGTCATAGTTCCTTCCTAGGTCACTTCATTTTATAGCTACAAGATAACACAATAGAGTGTTATTTTAACAAAGGAAAAAACAGAAAACATGTTTTGAAAATAGTAAAAGTTTGATGTACAAAAAATATGGTAGTTGGTGAAGGACCAGAAGTAGTGTAGTTTGTCAGTTCAGTCTAAACAAAGATTCTTGGGCAGTCTAAAAATCAGCCTTTCCTTATGTGAGACACTCACTGTGCAGGAAGCAGTCCTGCACATGATCTTCATCTCTGCGTTTCCCAGAAGTAGCTGGTAATATTATTTTTGAAAAAAAAAAAAAAATGCACTCAGTTCGGACGTTTCTACCATACAAATAGATAACGGACATGTGGATTAAGTGACAGGAGTTATGTGAGTTTTTTTTTTCTTTTATCCTTTGATTTTTTTCACATCGTTCAAAATTGGTCCCCGCTGCGCCCATTGAATTTGATTCTTTGTTATATACTTTCTCCACTAAAACATTAATTTCAATTTTTTTCTCAGCTACCAATACAAATTACATATGGTTTAGTATTCTTAGTAGTATTAATAATAATAATGATAATTCTCATGAACAATCTTATATGTTAAGATTGTTAATTGCCTTTATCTTTGCTTAATGACAAGAAAAATATTCACAGCAGTCATTACGTTTCCAACTGATTCTCACATTCACATTCAGCGTGAGCCAAGTTTTGCTTATAGTTCTATGTTAGTTACAGTGGAATACAAAAATTATATTTAAGACATTAGTTGTGTTTGTTTCAAAGACATAAAGTGTTACATTTTAAACATGTTGCCTGTCTGGTACTGTTCAAAAATACATTTTTCCCCTACATTTTTTAAAAATACCCAGTTAAAATAATTCTCAGTAAAATAGTTTTAATTCTTGAATTTTTCAGCCTGCAAGTATAACTTTATTTATAGTGCTTTTATTCCAGTAATTACTGTTTAGAATTCACATTTGTATTCTTATTTTTCAAAAGAAAGGCATTTTCTGATGACAGATGTTGCCAGTGTCAAGCTGGTATTCATACTGACCTTGAAAATGAGCCAATGAAAGGCAAAACACAATTTGCGGCAGGAGATGTAATATTTTATGCTGCCTCTCATTGTTTTGTTCCTGTAAATAGAAAATATTTAAACTGATCCCAACTGCTGCCCACAATCCAAAGCCTGCATTTCATCCACTTAGAACTGTTAATTTAGAAAACATGACGTCTCCTTCAGACACCGATTTGACAGACTGGCAGGCAGTTATCTATTCTAAACTCTTCAGTAGAGAAATAGGTTTGTGGTAAGAGAAAAAAAACAGCCAAAGGCATGAAGTAAAGATGTCTGTGCTCAGTCATTAGTTAATAGATTTTGTGCACAGTATTGGTTTATAACAAGCTGCTTGTCTGTAAGGATTCAGCAGCTCACAGTTCAGTAGCCCAATGAGTGTTTCTTCTACACTACTGGACACACTTACACCATCCATAAGTAATGAGACTGTGAAGTTCAGTTTCATTCTTATGCAGATAATCTGAGTATAAAATGTCCCATTATTTTTTTTTGAGTATTACTGCATGTATATGCAGTTTTAGAATTCCGGCTTCTTATGAACTGGAGTCTGCACAAAGGCAGAGTGGTCTGTGAGGCTTCCAAAAGGCTTCAGTGACCAAGCCAGGCCTCCTTTGACTGTCTGCTAAAGACTTCACCCCAGTGTACATAAATCCACTTCCACTGGAAATAAAGCCTTAAAAATAAACCCAATTGTCTTAAAAAGAAGAAAAACTCCACAAGAAGATGAATAATCATAAACCCTTGGCTTGTATAAGTAGATCAAACAAACAAAACTTTATAAATGTAGTATTTATTAGCAAAAACAGCAAATAAGGCCAACATGTTAAATAGAGCAAGAAGAAGACGCAAAGGACTTGCCCAGAAGGCCATTCACTGTAAACAAGCCCCAATACATGATATCATCTGTAGCTCCTGTCTTTTAAATGTCCCTGGCACTTGTCTCCATATGTTTTGAGGCTGCCCTCCAGTTTCTACATTTTGGAACAATTGTCTGTCCAATATTTTATCTTGTTAATATTCCCCTTTTGTCTCATAAAATTCTTCTCCTGGATCTCTTATCTCTTACCCTTACTTGTATCCAGCAGAGGTTATTCTTTTTGGGAACCATCTGTGCTAAATTCATCATAGCCTCTTGCAGGGAGTCTCCTCACTTGCTCTTTGTAAAACTCTGGAAGTCCTTTTTCTTAATCTAACCTTATTGGAACTTTTGGCTGCATGGATCAATGGATCATGTGACTCCTAGGCAAAGAAGTCGCAACCTGCTGTGCACTTGACATGGAGGTGGCTGATGAGGGGTCCATGCCATGCCATGCCATGTCACTAATCTTAATCCTTAATGTTCCCCTTTTCTTATTCCTTTTTCCTCTCAGGCTCCTGGTGTCTGTCTGGCTTCTCTTGCCGGTCAGTTAGGGCATCAGTGGTTTTAATCCTTTGTGGAATTCTTTTTACAGGGGAATTTCAAGAGGATTGGGGTGTTTTATTGTTGCTTAGTTAATTGTTTACCAGCAATTCTTAAATGTGTTTTAGTGCTTATTAAACTTGAAATAAAAAAAATGTAATCACATAAAAATTACCAATCAATACACATTCCAGAAAATTAGTATCCTAAAAACAGAGCAAGAAAGTAACATAAAGCAGTAAAGCCAACAAAAGCAGTAATACTCCGGGGGAAAAAAACACAACTTCACCAAAACCCTAAAGAGTCATGACGTCATGACGTTGGGCTCCACTCACGAGGAATGTTGTGCAAGAGAAACTCTGGCTTCTGCTCATACAGTGGCACCTCAGTGTGTCCGTGATGGCACATATGCATCATTTTAGGTCAGTTGGGATTTTACGTCAGAATGAAATGCATTCATCAGCGTTGTGATGTCGCCCAGGGTTTTTGTGCACAGATTTCCGGTTTTCATGCTAATACCTTGACTTGATATGGTGGTTATAATCATTTATTTCTTGCAAAGTTTTGCTCATGAAGTAATATCTCTTGCAATATGTGGCGTGACTAGTCTTTCTGTTTTCTCTTTTCCAGGTTTTACATGGTGTTAATTCAAGGTCTGCAGATAAGTGACTTCATTTGTCGTCCTGTACTTGCCAGTATCATTATGAACTCCTCTGCTCTCTTTTGCACTGACTTGAAAGGAATTGATGTGGTTGTTCCGTACTTCATTTCATCTTTGGAAATAATTCTGCCTGACAGGTGAGTGAACACTGTGTGTGTGTGTGTGTGTGTATAAAATACGAAAAAGTATGTGGATCTAATTATACCAAGTTGCTGCAGTGAGGTAGTGAGTGAGACATTAAACATTTTACATGGTGCGGCACTTTACTGAGTCTTTGCTATTTTCTAAGACAGCTGTTGGATTCACTACCAGACTATTACAAAGTCTGACTGGCTTCTCTCCACTTCTGTCCTGGATGCTGTGTTTAAACTTAAAAAACAAGACAGCAACAACACAATAATACCTGGGCAAGACTTGTCTGATGTAGCTGAATGCAATGCAAATTTCGTTTGTAATATTCAGAACTTAGCAATCTTTCCTAGTATCCTTAAATTCATCCATCCATCCATTATCCACTGCTTATCTGAGGTCAGGTCGCAGGGGCAGCAGCCTAAGCAGGGAAGCCCAGCCCTCCCTCTCCCCGGCCACCTCCTTCAGCTCCTCTGGGAGGACCCCGAGGAGTTCCCAGGCCAGCCAGGAGATCTAATCCCTCCAGTGTGTCCACGGTCTGCCCCCGTGGCCTTCTCCCAGTGGGACATGCCTGGGACATCCCAGTGAGGTGTCCAGGGGACATCCTGACCAAATGCCGGAACCACCTCAACTGACTCCTCTCAATGCGGAGGAGCAGTGACTCTACTCCAAGTCTCTCCCGGATAACTGAACTCCTCACCCTCCTCTCAAAGAGAAGGTCCAGCCACCCTGCGGCGAAAACTCATTTCGGCCACTTGTATCCGCGATCTTGCTCTTTCAGTCACTACCCAGAGCTCGTGGCCATAGATCGACTGGTAAATCGACAGCCTCGCCTTTCAGCTCAGCTCTCTCTTCACCATGATGGACCGTTGCAGAGCCTGCATTACTGTGGATGCCGCACCGATCCGTCTATTGACCTCCCGCTCCATTCTTCCCTCACTTGTGAACAAGACCCCGAGATACTTGAACTCCTCCACTTGAGGCAGTAATAGGTTCCCAACCTGGAGAGAGCATTCCACCCTTTTCTGGCAGAGAACCATGGCCTCGGGTTTAGAGATGCTGACTCTCATCCCTGCCGCTTCACACTCGGCTGCGAACTCGGCGGTTTATTTACTTTTAACGCATCCTGCTGAAACATTTGGCTGGATCTGGGACTCTGAACAATTGGAACCCTTCGCTTCAATGACTTTGAAGTCACTCATATTTCTTCTAGGAGCAAAGAGAAGGTTACTAAAGGTTCCTTTTATTTCATTTGCATTGTGACTGCGCCAACATGAGCTTTTGCTTTGTGGTTGATTGTTCATAACATGCTGTACTATAATGTGTTGCAACTGTTGTTCATCTTGGAGATTTTCCACGGCTTACTGTATGGGTTGTGCAGTTAGGCTCCTCATAATATATGCGAAGCCACTTTAAGTTTGTTTTTTTTTCTGTATTACAGGGAGCTTTCTAAATTTAAGGCTTACGTGAATCCCACAGAGCTAAGAAGATCCTCCATCCTTCTTCTTTTGTCAATGCTTCCACTTCCACATCACTTTGGGAATGTTAAATCGGAGGTAACTGCAAATTCATGCAGCTACTTTTGCAATTGAAGGTCATAATAAAACAAATTTAGTGTTTGATACACTTGCTTTTTTTGTTGGGCTTTTGCTTTAACAGTTTTTTTTTTTTTTTTAAAGATGTTAATCGATTTTTTACAGACAGCACACATTGTTACATGATGTTAGGTCAAATCCAACATTCTCTTCCTTACCCCATCAATAGAGCAAAGAAATCTAAAAATTTATTATGAAGTAATCAATCAATGACATTTAATTCTAAATTTTAGCAGAGGTTAAGCGTACATAATTTAGGGCAACACTAATCAATATCAGCCAAATTCTACAAAATGTTTGAAATTTTCTGTGTTATGCTATTTTTAGATTTTCTTTCCAATCCACCTTAAAAAAAGGATAAGTGTCTATCTGTGTGCCCATCTGATTGCTATGTCTCTGTAATTCCTAAAGATGGCACATCATAAACATTTGTATTAATAAAATGCATTGCATTTGGCATTCCAGCAGATGACACATCACAAACTTTAACACTGTATTTATGAATCCCATACCAAATGGCATATAACAGAGAACTACGCACTGCAAACATTAACACTGAGATCTGTGTTGATACTTAGATTGGTTGCATACAGTAGCTAGTTTTTCATCTTAAAAAGACATTTTTCTCCATTGTGTTATGGTGGATGTGTTAAGATTAGAGAAGTCTCCAGAGTAAGATAAGGAGACATGTTAGCAATGTAATGTACAATACCACAAGAGATTGTTCATAAAGTAGTAGTGCCCCATTGATTGTTAATAACAAATAGTGTAGTTTCGAGGTTAGGGATTATTGTGAACTTGACATTGTGTCTGATAAGTAAGCAAAAACGTTTATACCGAAGCGGTCTAAGCACAAAATATTCCCAAAGCCTGCTACCCACTGATGGAGGTACCTGATAGCATCGATCATAATTAGAATTTTGACTTGGGTACATTTTACATCATCAGAGTCAGGATGCATGATGTTCAATTCTGATTTACCTTTCAACCTGTTTTACACAAATGTATGAGGGGTGTATCAATAGCTCATGCCCCATCTCTATCTGTGATTCTTATATCTTTTGTTCCTATAGGTGCTTTTGGAAGGAAAGTTCAGCAACGATGAAAGCTCCTCACATGAGAAGCCCGTCACCTTTCTGTCACTAAAGCTTAGGCTGGTCAATATTTTAATTGGGGCATTGCAAACTGAAACGGACCCCAGTAATACCCAGATGATTTTAGGTTTGTCCTTTACTTTTTGCTTGGCCCAGCAAGTTCCCAAAACAGTTATATATGTTATACTTAGACTTGTATAGAATTAAGTAGTTAAAATTTCACCTCCTAATACGCTTGGGGGCACATAATATAACAAGTAACTGTAAAATTGGAAAATACAAACTTTTGTTGTATTATTAATTTAGTTTATTGCTTTTAACTGCTGTGCTTAACTTTGCAAATTTAATTTCAGGTGCGATGTTAAACATTGTTCAAGATTCGGCACTCTTAGAGGCGATAGGAGCCCAGGCAGAAATGGTAAGACATCCTGCTTTTCTACATTGTGTGTTAATTTTATTAAAATGTAAATGGTGTGCTTCAGAAAGGTCAGAACAATTTGCTGAAAGAGAAGAAAAACAAGAGAAAAGGCAAATGATATGGCATTGGGAGGAAATGGGACAGTGGAAGGTTGCTGCTTGCGGCCACTCCTGGGATTGGGTGTATATGATATTGTTATGGAGAAGTTAGGTAGGTACAATTGGTGAGCTTTTGTGCGCAGAATCTTTTCTAGTATTCTAATATGATAATGACACCAGCAGTAGGACAAAGTCAAGTAAGGCCGTTTGCTGTGACTGGTTGAAACTAAAATTCAGCCTTTGAAGACTAAAATTTAAATTAAATAGTCACTAAAGATGAGGCCGGTTTGGGGTTTGTTTCCTTTCTCTTTTGTTTGTGAAGTAAATGGCAGTGGTAACATACAAATGTGTGCAAACCCTGAGCACTCTTGGTGATCACAATATGTAGGTCTGAATGAATCTCTTAAGTGATCAGTGGTTGACCCAGCCTGCTCATGGTACAAAATTAAACATGACTAATGGCTGAAGATTATAATGCATGTTGACCATTTAAATTTTTTACAAACACAAAATAGTTAAAAAGAATCTACAGAAATTTAGACACTTTAGTGATTCCTACTAGCAAGTCCTGACACCTTTTATGGTTCCTATATTAACATTTTGGATTCCATTCAAGATTTCGCTCCACATCTCCTTACATGTCTTTATTATCTCATGTGCTTGGTCTTTGTTTCTCTTGTATGTACAAGAATAATTTTTACTAGCTGAAATACCCAGCGTTGCCCGGGAGGGAAATAAGGTGTTATTTTTCTCAAACAATTAATAAAAAAAAAATCTCTCTATTATAAAAAAAAAAATCTTGGGGAGGGAGACAGGGAGACGAGACATGATCTTCTTGGAAGACTATCTGAAGTCCTGCAAGAGACGCTTTAACTTGCTCTCGGTTCTTAAAACGACGACAAGCAAAATACGTAGCTCTCCAGCAGTAGAAAGCCAGCAGATGATCCGACTGCTCCTCCTTGCGTGCGTTCAGCCACAATAAATCCCACCCCACTAAGCGAGCGGCAGAGACTCGAAATGGCAAAAGGACAGCTGCTGTACATGCTTTGAAATGATCAGGCAGCACGACAAGCAGAACAGGCAGCTCGTCGGCAGCAATAAGTCAGCAGATGATCTGACTGCTTCTCCTTAGCATTCATTCAGCCGCGCTAACCACAAACAACCCCCAAATGCGAGCAGCAATATATGTCCTGCGAGAAAAAGATTTAACCACGCCCGGGGCCAGAAATAAAGGACAAGTATTGTTTTTACAAACGTTTTAAAGTAAAAGTGAAAATAATGCATATGTAACAATCTCTTTAAATTGTATATCCAGTAAACTAAACCTGGGGGTGGGCGAGCGAAGCGGGGGCAGAGACCCTAGTAATTAAAAAGAAAAAAAAAACACAACTTTAAAAATAAATTGACAAACAATTATGACTCGCTAATGTGCTTGTCTTGCTATCTTGTATGTATGTTATCACCCAGTTGATGCTCAGAACCAGTCAACTCTTTATTTAATTTCAAAAGTAACAGGGACATGGTGGGGCTCAAACATAAAGAATGCTGGCAGTCCCCTCCAGTTCACCCTCTGGTGGTCATACTGAGTGTCAAATGGATGATGACGTGCCTACAATAGCTCAAGATCACCCCCCACCCTACCCAGAAGGGGGTGGGTTAGGGTTGATTTCACCCTACAGTATTTTTAGTCAACCAATGAGAAACATGTACCAAGTTTCATGAAAATCGCTCCAGCCGTTTGGAACTGATGCTGGAACACACACACACACACACACACACACACACACACACACACACACATTGACTTATGTACAGTATTATATATATATATAGATTAATATTCTGAGGACCCTCTTGGCTTGACCTAACTCTTTATACAGGGTGACACAGAAAATCGGGAACTTTTGAAATGCGTAGTGGCAGCCATGTACAGCTGGCAGCACTGCGGAACGGGGACCTTGAGCTGTAAACAATCTCGCCATTTAGTAATCAATTGCAGGGCAATCAATGGCAGCTGTGCGAGAATTGTTCGGTAACCGTGTCATCTCAAGATTCGGTGACATTCCCTGGCCCTCAAGATCACCGGATTTGTCCGTTTGTGATTTTTTTCTTGTGGGGCTACGTTAAGAGTCGGGTCTACACAACTCGCCCAAGGACACTGAATGAATTGAAACAAAGAATTCAAGACGAAATTTGTGGTATCCCAGCTGAGATGTTGCAGCGATCAATGGGGGGGGGGACCTCAACAGCAGATTGGAAGAATGCATACGTACAGGAGGACGCCATCTACAGGACGTAATTTTCAGACATTGATAATTTGGATTACTGTCTCTTAAAAGACAAGTTGTAGTGGTTCAATTGCTGTCAATAACATTGTTTTGTTGGATTTCTTCTATTTTTATTGGGTTTTTCAAAAGTTCCCGTTTTTCTGTGTCACCCTGTACTTCTGTATTGTATCTCGGTGTTGGTGCACATCTATATTTCGTTTTATCAAACCTTACCTACTTCAGTAGCTCATTATATTCATATCTACAGTTGATATCCATCTGCAGAGTTTTACCTGTGGCTTTGCTGTCCGAATAACCGCCAAAGTGTTCAAGGCTGTCACTCTCCATGGACTCTCCAGACTTTGTCCATACAAAGGCCTTCTCTTTGGGCTGCAGCTGCCTATCTGGTGTTGTACAACTACACTGACACATTTCCAGTTTCTCTTGATGTGTATGTTTTGTGTTTAAATATATTACCAGGTTTTCTGCTAATTTTTAGCCCACTACTGGGGAGAGCATTACATACGCCTGGAGGGTTAGGGCTGTCCCATTCAGTATTGGCTGCTACAGCTTTATGATGGCATGCTGTTCTTGCAAAGCATCATGAGGCTAGGGGTGGAGTATTTAAGGGTTTATTGGTTTGAAAGATTGTCTGAGCTGCCTGCATGGCAAATCTCCAAGGAAAATTATTTGGCCAATAAGGTCACTGGCTATCGAAGCATATTCACTTGGAAAAACGCTTTATTGAATTTCACTAATCAACACTCACTTTGACTGTGGCTGCACTAATACTTGTTATCAGCTGTATCACTGCATTAGCAAAGATAAGGAAACGAGTCATGAAATTGTCAGATTTATTTACTGGCTAGATAATATCACATTACTCTTCATGTCTTACCTGTTGAGATGGCTGACATCTTACTATGTTACCTACTGAATATCAACATATTTTCATTGGAGGATAGAGCTAGTTAGCAAGAAAAAGCTCTTTCAGATGTTTATGTCTGTTCAGTTTGAGCTTACTGTATGTATTTAGTATGCTGTGTGGCTTCTCAGCTCGTCCTGAGGATTTGATTATTTTTTTTATGTGTTGGAGCTGAATAAGCCGCACTCCTTGAGAAAGCTGCAGTTGTGTCCAGAAAGGAATTTGGGTATCCAAGCAGAAAGGCACCTAATGGTCCAAGTGCTTCACCAGCATTTTTTAAACTGAAAGTTTATGAAATGATGACATGTTGACTCTCTTTGTGGTCATTTTAGGGCAGTAGTGATGGAAGCCACGGGACCTCAAAGAGTCACAGCCGCAACAACAGTGGGATCAGTACAGCCAGCGGAAGCAGCTTGGAGGCCATGACTCCAGACAGTGAGAGACCTGCCCAGGCGCTGCTCAGAGATTATGGTAAGTCATTGTAGTCTGCAATACTGCACTTTTATCTGGCACGTTGTGGTGGCCGAAGGCAATGAAATGCTAGACTGCTCTGGGCTGTAATAGAACCTGTCATCTTGTGAATGCCATCAGCAGATTTGGTATTCTGCTGAATTTTTTATGTGTTTTGACCTAGTAAGATGTGTTGGTGAAAGAAGGAATCAAACTTCAGCTGGGAAGCAAAGGACAGTGTTTGTGAGCACGTAATGTCCTGCTCTGTTCTCATTGTTAACAGCAACATTTGTGCATATGTGTATATGTCTGTCTTATATAACTAAGCTCTCCTTCCGAGAAAGAAATCATTTCAGAATTAAATGTGGTCCGAGACTGCACCTGAAACGCACAGTATTCTGGAAGCATTTGAGTCCTCCTACCTTCCTAAAGTCCTGACTTGAATGCTCTAGCTCTGGTAGGTGTGTAGGGCATTTGCGCAGTATCTGGTTTGTCACCTTGCAGCTTCCCACTGAGATTTAAGTATTTTTCTTTTGCTTTTTTATGCATGTTGAGTGCAGTGGGAGTATTGAGTTGTTTTTGAGGTCAGAAACGTGGGCTGCAGGGAACACATCTGATTCAATTGTTCTTTACATCCCGCAGTATTAGAAGAACATTTATGACTAATACATTCTAAAGTGGTACACAAGGAGGCCGGCTAATGGCTGATCAAAGTTCTGGGGGATAAGCTTTTATAAAAGAGAGAGAAGTTAGCCGAGATCTGTCCTTTGTGATAGCCCTTTATGTGCTGGTATTGCAGTGCTTGAGCTTTGCCCCTAAATGACATCACTGGAAATCTCCATGGGTTGTAACATTTCTTGCTCACCCTTTGCCCAGGTGGGTGCTTCACCCAAATTGTTGGCCCAGAGGTCTGAAACACTGTTAGAGATGGTCAGCACTTCATTATTGCATGTTGTTTTCAAACCCCAGAATTTTATTTGATCTTTTTTTAAGCCAAAATCAGTCGTCACTAGGGCTGAGCCGATGGTTGTTGATATTCCTCCATTGTCAATGTGCACCATTCCCCACCACCCGTAGTAGATGCTTTCCATGGTGCATTGGCAGAGCAGCTAATTATTCATAATCCAAAAGTGAGTGGTCAATGTTTTGAAATAATGATGCGAAATTGTGAGACATCACACAGACCCCCTGGAATTTTAGAATTATACTGTCTACTTTGAAAGCAGTGAGATTTTCAGGTGCCTCAAGATCAACATGCAGGGTTGAGCCACTGTGTGATAATTTCTCACGTGTGATTTCCCCCCTATCTTGTATTTGGATGGCGCCTCATGGCTGCATCCTTGATTCATGCACTGGATTCCCTGAGATCAAGAGGTTGCAGTTTATCAGTAGATCTAAAGCAGAGATGAAGAGTGTGACTCTTGAGCCACCTTGTGCAGATTTCCTGCCCTGGGATCCATGGCAGAGAGAAGCCTCAGCTTCAAATGTCGTTTATAAAACGAGGCTGGAATTTCCTGCATGGATATTTCTTAAGTGTGAATAGTTGTCAATGATAGTGTTATTTAGCCTAGTTTGCTTAGTTTCTTTTTAAAATAAAAAGTCAAAAGGAATTTAGGAACTTTTGTGTTGGTACTGTGTGGTTCAGTTGTGCGGTTCACTGATTCAATGGGTTTTACCCTCAAATCTTTTCACAGAGAGCCATGTTGTTTTCAGTGTTTGCTAATATATTTGCATGAGTGTTAACATTGTGAACCATGGGCCAGTTGAAAACCTGTCCAGACAGCAATCCCCTTCTTCCTTGCTTGCATTTTGTAGTGCATTCTTAAAAAAAAACAAAAGGCTTGTGACATTGGATAAAAGCTTTTACACAGTAAAAGTATATTACTACAGAGAACCATGGCTGCATATGACCCTCTCCTGTAGGCTGCATGCATGAAGGGATTGCTGCTGGCAGGGAAGCCTCTGTGTTTGCTGCCTGTCTGTCTTCCTGTTGGACTGCTTTGCTTGTAGTTACTAATGCCTAGTTGTTTTCCCCTCTCTGTGGTGCGTGGTATTGGGGTTATATCCTAGCTCTTCATACAGATACGGCCGCGGGACTGCTGATCCGCAGCATCCATCTGGTAACGCAGCGACTCAACGTGCAATGGAGGTCGGACATGAGCATCTCACTGGCTGCGCTGGAGCTTCTGGCGGGCTTAGCCAAGGTAAGGCTTTAGTTGCACTGCTACTCTTGAATAAACATGTGGATGCCGGCATGGCTCTGCTTCATTCAGTCTGCTTTATTCCATCCACATACTTCCCTGCTGTCTTGCTGTGGGGGAGTCCAGAGACTTCAGTCTTCGTACATTGACTTGATTGTATTTATTAACACACAGACTGCCAGTTGTGTTGAAGCACTAAATGCTGCTCATTTTTCTGCGCTGTTTAGTGTTGTATTGTTTATCTGTATCGTATGGTTGAAATTCTCCATTTCATTTATTTTTGCTTATTTTTGTTAATGCGTGATACAGTGTAACTTTGGAATTTCAATGGACTTAGTCACACTTGTCTGTTGAAATTTAAAGCTGGTCTGTAGCAATCTTCTAAAGGTGAAATGATAGTAATGAGAAGAACGATGGGCAGTGAGTGCAGGGTGTAAGAGGATGAAGCCCATGATCATTTTCTTGTATTTTATAGAAATGTTTAGTCCTCCTTGTGCTCTGAAGTTAATAACATCCATCCCGAAAACTGAGCCAGCAGTGAATCGCAGTATGAACACTGGCCTCTACATTACCCAATTACACTGTTTCAACATATCTATAGAAAATGATTGGATGAAAACAAAACTGACACTTTATTAATATGTTTGCTTTACTGGATTGCATGTAGTACATTCTTTTCTGCTTGGCTGTAAAACCTAACTGGTATTGAAAGTACTGGAGAAAATAAAAATAAAAATCCTCACAATGCTGCCAGCTTTGTCCAGGTGAGAATAACTTTTGCGGAGAAAACAGATAATTGCATCATAAATGCCTTGCATATAAAATAAGAAGATAAAAACACAGCTGTAATGAACATATCTCTCTATTACGTAAAAAAAATCTTGGGACGAGACTTTTTTCCGGCTATGAGACGTGATCTTTTGAAGAGAGACACGTTCACATCCCACAAGACAGGCATATCACGTTACAACCTTTACAAGGAAGTCCCGTGATACACATGCAGAGCAGGTTAGAGATAATGGAATTAGGAAAATTCGAAAGTCTGAAAAAAATGAGTGAAAAGATCACGTCAACACAAGCAAACAGAAAATATTAATCGGTGAAATAATGGAAAAGCGAAAAGAGATTGCATAGTGTTTGAGGACAGAAGCACAGGTGCTGTACAGACCTTTAAATGTTTGAAGCGCCGCCTGAAATGCTGATCACACGGAGTGTAAGCAGCAGGAAGCTAGTAGCTGATCAAGCAAAGAGGAGGTAAAAAAACCCACCTGTTTCCCAATCTTCTCACCGTTTAAAAGGGGTTTCAGAAGAGTGTCCACGTCACCTTGGTGTGCATTCAGCCACACTCTTCACAATGGCGCATGGGGGGGATGGTATGCGAGCATAGCAGTGCGAAGCGCTGGCGGTTTGGGGGGTTAGAGGGAAGAGTTCGGCGAGCGAAGTGCAGATCACGCAGCAAAACAGCAGCAGCAAGCCAACAGCTGATGGAGCAAAGAAGAGTTAAAAAAAAAAAAAATTATTTTTATCCCATTCTATCACCATTTAAGTGTGGTTTTAGAGGAGCGGACGCATCTCCTTGGGGTGCGTCGTTCACCCCCCCCCCAAACAATGGTGCGAACCAAAGGAGGGGTGGTAAGGGCGAGAGAAGCCCCCTAGTATAGCTACAAAGAAATCCTGAAAAAAACTTTGAGTGCTGTTTAAAAACACAGGACTTAAAATGCGCATGTAAAAATACTAAATCTTTTCCGCATTCCGGGTCTCTAATGACCCTATACATTTTAGGCAAGTAAACAATAATAATGAAATAAAATATTTTGGTGTATTTTTGGTAGTATTTTGCTGCAGACTAAATGTGGAACTGCATCCCCACTGTCTCATAGCAGTAAGTTTGACATCACAGGTCACTAGCGACACGAGATATGTATTCACGGGTTAAAAAAATCGCAATCCATTCTTCCTATCTTTATCAATCCTGATAGCCATCCTGGTTTTACTTGGGTGCAAGGCAAGGTTGTTTCTACACTTTATATTATTATTTTTTACACTACAGATTTTTCTTTTTTTTTTTTTTGCTTGTAATGCCCTTATAAAGCGTGAAGCACTCAGGAGATGCTCCATATGTGAAAAGTGCAGCTTTTGTGAATAGCGTTGCCTCTTTTCTGTCTGCAAAGGGAAAATCACTTGCATTTGCTTGAACACAATAAATGCTTTTGCTCCAAGAAGGCATTAAGTGCCTGTCCTCGCTTTTTTTATGAGGCAGTGCGAGTCATTGTGTTTCACAAACGAAACAACTAAATGTACCAAATGTTGCAATGATCAGCAAGTATTGTTTATTATGTCGTCATAGTGGCTTAAACAATCACTACATGTTAATCACGTTTAAATGTTTTTCTGAAAAGTAATATGCTAACTAAAATGTATGAAATTTTAAAACAAAGCACAAAAAGCATTTGCTATAGTTAGTTCAAAACTATTCGTCAAAACAAAATCCATTGAAATTAGAAGCTTTTGGAGAGCTAGCTGTGAGTGGCAGTAGGCAGTCAAGAATTAATATGCAGGTCTAAACTGAACCAAGTTGGTCAAAATTCCCTCCCTTCATCCCTCCCTCCACTCAACAGTCCTTATATTTGCCTAACCTACTGTGTCCAGCAAGGGGGCACATGTTCCCTGGAAATGTATTCTTTTCAGAAATTTCAGCACATAGTTTGAATGTGTACTCCTTCAATAGCTATGATGGAAATATTATCAAAATATTAATATTATTATTATCAAAAGAAAGGCTATATTTAACTTGCTGTACATTGTAGTGTAATTATTTATTCATACAAATATAGCTGAAGAAAAAATATTGAAACATGCAGTTGTTATTCATTTCTTCCATGGAGGTATTTGATGACTGCTGTCCATTTGGTAGGAGCGGAGACATTGTCCTTGGCACAGAGTTGATGTTACATCTGTGCTGAGAGGCTTCTGGTTTGAGGCATCTTGAAAGGCCACACTTTTAGCGCATTCACTGAGCTATTTATGATTGATAACCAGCTATTGATAACTACCAGCTGAGCTTTCTGCATATGCTGTGTATAGATTAGGGCCTCTAAGACCCCAGTATAACACATTGCTTCATTATTTGTGAACAGTACATCTGCTGTTATCACTTAAGGTCGCTGCCTGACAGATCTGTTCCTGCTTCAGCTAAAAATGAATGTATGCTAACATAATTTGGCTCACAAATCATAATATCAATTAGTTAGAGTGCCCCCCATAATGTTTGGGACAAAGACACATTTTTTCCTTGATTTCCCTTCGGCTTCACAGTTTAAAATTAAAAATCAAATAATTCACACATGATTGAAGTACACATTGCCAACTCTACTTTAGCGGGAATTGTATATGTTGCAATCCTACAACACAAAAGATGTGCCAATGAAAGTCAAAGCAAGCCATTATGAGGCTGAAAAAGAAGAATAAAACCAGTAGAGACATCAGTGACACCTTAGGAAGACCTAAAACAACAGTTTGGAATATCATCATGAAGAAGAACACTCTGGTGAGCTCAGTAATCAGAAAGGGACTGGTAGGCAAAGGAAGACCTCCATAGTTGATGACTAAAGAATCCTCACTGTGGTCAAGAAAAAAATCCAAATGCCTGTCTGATAGATTAGAAACAGTCTTCAGGATATGTTAGAAATGACTGTCAGCAGAAGACCTCATTAACAGAAATTCAGAGGCCACACTGCAAGACGCAAATCACAGAAACACGATGGCCAGATTACAATTTGAAAAAAAAAAAGACGTAAAGAGCCTGCAGAATTCTGGGTAAAGGTTACATGGATAGAGGAGATAAAGACGAACCTGCATCAGAGTGATGGTGAGAGCAAAGTGTGGAGACGACAAGAAACTGCCCAAGATCCAAAGCAGACCTCCTCATCTGTTAAACATGGTACGGGGGGTGTTAATGACTTGGGCATGTATGGCTGCCACAGGTCCTGACACGCTTCTCTTCATTGATGATGGAACTTCTGACGGCAGTGGCACATTGAATTCTGAGATGTGTAGAAACATCTGATCTGCTCAAGTTCCAGTAAAGGTATCCAAACTCATTTGACGACACTCTATCCTACAAGAAGATAATGATCCAAACACACTGCTGAGGCAACACGGGAGTTTACCAAGGCTAAAAAATGGAAAATTCTGGAATGGCCAAGCCAATTCCTGATTTAAATCCAACTGTGCAGGCCTTCCATATGCTGAAAGAGAAAACTTAAGGGGTCAAGTCCCTCGAAACAAGTAGGAGCTTAAGATGGCTGCATTAGAGGCTTGGCAGAGCATCAGCAGAGAAGACTCTCAGCACCTGGTGATGTCTATGAATTGCAGACTTCACTTCAAGCAGTCATTGCATGCAAGGGATATGTGACAAAGTCCTAAAGGTGACAGCTTTAATAGACCTGCCAATGGTGTGTCCCAAATATTATGGTGCCCTGAAATGGGGGTTGCCATGTAGAACAAGTGTTGTGTGATCGCAGTGTATGCAAGTCTCCTTCAAAGAATGTGTGAAATGTGCCCTTGTATCAAGTCTGGATTGTTTGATTTCTTATTTTAAACTGTAGAGCAGAGGGGGAAATCAAGGAAACAATGTGTCATTGTCCAAATTCTAGTTACACCCGCGTGCTCAGGGATGGGTTGCTGGGAAGCTGAACCCTATCCCATGAAGCAGCAGGCACAAAGATGAGACAGTCCCTGGACAGGGTGCTAGTGCATGTGACCTAAATAATTGCTTTTAGTTCATTTTTTAAGTTTTTAGGCAAATTTGAAGATAACTAATGCAGACTGTGCATGAAACTGTGCACTAGCTGGGGCAGTCAAAATGAGGCTCTTTAAATGGCAATTTTAAAGCAATTAAAATAACAACAGGAAAAAACAGAAATGTAGAAGTGATTTTCTGTTGCATTTATTGAAAAAGGAAACCAGCTACCATTTGCCTGCTGTAGTGAATATTTAAAATTCTAGTGTAATAGTGTGATAAGTCAGGAACCTCATGCTGAATTGAGATAAGGAACAGGATAACACGTTTAGGGTACAGCAGAGGTATTTAAAAATCACTGTAGACCTGAAAAGAGAGCCATGCGGCAGATAACTTTAGGCCATGATGGCTTGTGTTTTGATGAACTTAGAAAGTTGCATTTTTGCTAATGGTGATGGAAACTAACCATTCAAATACAGGCTGATCTTTCTGTAAAATACTGCAGCAATGCTTGGTGTGTCTGGGCTAACATTGTGCCAAATTACCTAAAGAAACATTTTTACATTCAATTTCAGTTTTTTTTTTTCTTTGCATCACCTTTAATACATCTGATGGCTTTAGTGCTCAAGAGTGTAAGAAGATTTGAGGACACTGTAGCGTACCATAAAAGAAGAAACATACTGTAAATAGCAATACCTAAATTAGATAGTTAAGTGGGAAAAAGATTAATGTTAGTTAAATCAGTGTTTCTAAATCACTGCTGCTGCAGGTAGGTCATAGGTTGCCATCATTGGGTGCAACAGAACCCACCAATGGGTCACCAGTAGCCTTGAAAAGGTATAACTGGGTCAGGAGGGCATAAAGATTGTGAAACGTTTAGTTAAATGGTAGTCAGGCAAGCTGAGATGGACAGTGTCCAAATCTTGTTTAGCATCAACTTGGCTGAATGTCTGCTTGGCAAAAATCTGCAGTGCTATCTCAGTTGTGTGCCTGAAAATAGTCACCAGTGCCCCACCAGTAGAATCTGTTAAGAAAATGAGCAGGAGGTAAATGACAGATTAAAAAAAAAATGTAGACACCTCATGTAGATTTTTGTTAGGCCGACTCATATTATTGAAGATAAGCACTACTGGAGCGCCCTCTGGGGGTGCCACACTCAGACTCATGACACAGGTAGTTCTAGTGGTCGAATGACACTGTGGTTTTATTTAATCTTCCTGTAGTGGGCGGAGATAGAATCAAAGTGCAAGTGACGCCAGGCATCTTCCTGTTGGTGCTCCTCCATTCTCTAGTTCAGGGGTGTCCAACTCCGATTTCGGAGGGAAACAGTGGCACCGGTTTTCATTCTAAGCCTTTCCTTAATTAGTGACCCTTTTATGCTTCTAATTGACTTCATTTTAATTGTTTCTTTTTTCCTTAATTAACAGCCAAGCAATAATTAGATGCAAAATGAGCCAACACATGAGCAGCTAGCTGGTATCCATCATACAGTATATGAAAGTAAAGAAAGGTAAAGGTCTCAGGAATGTCGATCTACTCAGGTCCACAAAACATCAGTTTTTCTTTCCTTGTTAGCATCTGATTACAGATTTGCATTGTTGTCACTATCACCCAATTGAAGCAAAGGTTCATGTTCAGTTTGTTCTAAAACTGCCTTTGCGGCTTTTTGTTTGCCATTGTGTATTTAGTTGGAGGCTCCGCCCCACTCATGAATATTGATGCTCATTTAGAATTTTCAGAATGAATTCCCTGTGTCAGTTTTGTGTTGTCATTTGTTCAAGTATATCATCTTTATGTGCCGGCACTGTTTGCATGAAGATGTAATGTTTGCCTGTCTAAGAATGCTGAAAAAGTGAACAATTCCACATGTACAAAACATAACACGTCTCCCTGTTCTTTACAGCCGTCTATTCCTGATGGATTAGATTGCGGACCCACTAGCCTGTCCCCATTTCCCCCGACCACTCACTAATTAATTCGAAAGTCGCTCCATCAAACACTTGCTTCAAATACTGCTTAGGCCTCTTCTCTATGCACAGTGCTGCTTGTCTCTTTGTAGTGCTCCTTAGGAGTATTCATAAGTGCACTCCATTTTGCAGCATAGGTTGATTAATTTGGTTAATTACGAAGTTCAAAGGGATTTGTTTGGTTATCTTGAAAATATTTTCTTTAAGTTCTGAGGTTTCATTATCACTGAGTGGTTGAAATGTCGTGTATATCCATCTGTCCTGTCTGTGTCACTGCTCACCAGAATTACAAAACCCAGCTCAGCTCAACATGCACACGCAGAAAGCTGTGTTTCAGTGGCTTCCTCTCTGCCCCTCTGCTCAGCTTGGCACCCCTGGCACTTTTGTGTTTTTATTTCTCGCTGTTCGTCTTTGGTTGCCTGCATTTCTTTCATAGCCAGTAAAAAAAACAGAGCTGCAAACTTACAGACGCCTGTCTTTGTTTCCTCTCCTAGGTGAAGGTCATCGTTGAGTCTGCTGACCGCAAGCGAGCTGTCAGTTCAATCTGCAGTTATATTGTGTATCAGTGCAGCCGTCCAGCTCCTCTACACTCCAGGGATCTTCACTCCATGATTGTGGGAGCATTCCAGTGCCTGTGCATCTGGCTGACCGAGCATCCTGATCTGCTGAATGAGAAGGCAACTCTTTATTTTCACTTCATTGACTATGCTGGGTGACATTTAAAGAAATGGTTGCCTTTCATGTGCTTAGCATGCCCATCAACATGTCTGACACATTTATTTCCTCCTGGCGCTCTTAAGATCCCACTGTCCCATTTCACATGTAACCCTCATTACATTCTCTAGTAGTCCTGAGTTTTAGACCCTGCGGGTCAGTTAAGGCATTTCTTTGTGTTTACCATAAACTCATCCTGACACAAATGTCCTACTAGTATTGACCCACGTGCTGCTTGGACAGCAAGACACAACTGCTTTCTAGCCCCCTTCTATTTGCAGTGTAATTGAAAAGATGTAATATAATATTTTTAGTTGTTAGAATACTAAATTGTTATCATTTAGATCCACAGATTTGCTAAACTCCTAGCTTTGGTTTAACTGAGCTTTTGGCTTTAGGTTATTTAGAATTCACTATGAGTGGATTGGGGCTGAAATCAGTCAATCTCTTGTTAGTTTTGTTCCAGTCTTTCTTATCCTGTTACATCAAACTTTGGAACTTTGTGTTTCTGATGGGCACTTTATCTTTATTGCTGTAGTCCCCCCTCTTGTATACCATTTGCTGTTCTGTGCTGCATTAACAAATATCTTTGAAGTCTTGCGTTCCTGTTGTTTATACTAACTAACATTTTACTCTTTTTCAGGATTGCCTTATTGAAGTGCTGGAAATTGTAGAGCTAGGAATTTCAGGCAGCAAATCCAAGGTTGGCGACCAAGAGGTGCGCTACAAAAGCGATAAAGAGCCCAATCCCGCCTCAATGAGAGTGAAGGATGCAGCAGAGGCTACCCTGACCTGGTAAAGACAGTTAACTGTGTACTCGGCTTAGAACATGTTCATGAGCCAGGGCTGCAGACTCGCATTCCTACTCAGAAGAGTGGTGCTCACTGCATTCTCCTCTGGAGTGTCAAGATGTACTGTAGCATTGGGCTCAGGTGCAGGGTAGCCAATCTGTTTCTCTCTTCCATACTTGAGTAGGTTGCAAGGCAAAGTGCTGGAAGCAGACACCCACTAGGTTATTAATATATCATAAGATAATGTCAGTGCTACTTGCCTTATGTGTGGCTGACTTAGAAAGATCCAGTATAGAATGAGAATTGACACACTACTTGTCCTTCAGTGATCCTGAAATTTCCTTGCATGCCCTTTGTCAGGAATAGGGAACTTCAAACTAAAGCAAATGAGGTTCTAGGTGCTCTCTTGTCAGAGACTGGTCAGAAACAATTGCAGAATAAACCTCAACTCTTAAATGCCCTGCAGGCCATCAAGTGCATTTTTGTGTCTTGCATCAGATTGGTTGGTGGGTGGGAATCAATAATTCTCTGTGCCCTAGTATGTAAAGTTTACCATTGCTGACAAGAAACAGACAGGACCTTCCCATATGAAGCCTGTCAGGTCTCACTGGAGGAGAATTGACACTTCTGATCAATCCATTGCTTGCTCATTCATGGGTTATCTTGATTTTCTTACCAGTATTATGCAGCAGCTGGGAGCCTTTCCTTCACCCAGTGGGCCAGCTTCACCGTGTAGCCTGTTAAATGAGGACACTTTAATCAAGTACTCCAGGCTGGGCTCAACGAGCCGCAGCAACTTCCGCTATTTTGTGCTGGACAGCTCTGTCATCTTAGCCATGCTGGAGCAACCACTGGGCAATGAACAGAGTGAGTACATTAGAGTCATTGTAGTCCATGCCTGGAGTTTTCTGCCTTCTTACCATCTTCTGTACTTGACACCCTGTTTTATACAGACCCCTGTCCTTCCCTAACTGTGCTAATACGAGGAATGTCAGGGAGACACGCCTGGACTATGCAGCTGTACCACCAGCCCAGAGGAGCTCGAGCCAACCAGAAGGTAGGAGCCACAGGACTTGGCCCTCGTCTGTCTTCCTAGTCTGAAATTGCCTGTCTTCTAACCAGTGCTGTCCACAAACCTGAAAAGTGAAGTTAATGCTCACTGTATAAAGAAACTTTAAACCATATGGATATTTGGTACCTCATCTCCTGCTGTGTTTACTTTTGCAGCAGGTCTTCGTTCCAGAGGGTCGACCGACTCCAAACAACAGTGTTGGCACAAAGTTTAATGTGAAACACAGGCCATTCCCAGAAGAGGTTGATAAAATTCCATTTGTAAAAGCAGATCTGAGCATCCCTGATTTGCATGAGATTGTCAGCCCTGAGGTAAGTGTTGCTGCGTTGTCCTCATTAGGGCCCAGTGAAAGGTCCGCTACAAAGCAGTGACTTGTTTATACCACAGGTACCATGATGCCTGCTGCCTGTCAGCTTTTGTACTACTTCTGCAAAGTTGTAATAACAGCTGTGTCTGTCCTAAGGTTTAAATGCGTGATCTGATACCTCCACTCACGCAGTGCACAGTGTGGTCAACAAAGACCCCATGTAGTGTGTGTGTGTGTATCACAGTGTGAAAACAGTGAAGTGAGGACTGTTGAGCACAAAACCTTCAGAGCACAAGGCTGGTTCAGCTGATCTGCTAAAGTGACAAAGCAGCACAATGTTTGCACATTCTACTAGAAGTGACTTGCGCCTTTTAATATAGTGTACGATCTTTAAAGAACCTTCTTTTTCTGCATAGTAAAGACCATTTAGACAACCAGAAAGCCAGAACATTGAGTACGGTGCTCTTTGCTAGAGTTACTTTTGCATCAGCACATGCCTGTTGGCATCGGTCATTTAGTTTTAGCATACATTTCTGAGAAGGCCTTTTTTTAATTAGTCATTTGTATTTTGCAGCTGGAAGCACAGCATGAGAAACTGAGGAATGTAATGGTGAAGCAGATAGATTACGAGGTAGCTCTGGAGCAACACACCGATGAACTTTGGAAAGCCAAAACTTTCCCTGACCCACTGACAGACTGCAAACCGCCTGCTCCAGCACAGGAATTCCAGACAGCTCGGCTATTTCTCTCTCACTTCGGCTTTCTGTCCCTCGAAGCACTCAAGGTAAATCCTGTGAAGCCTCTTTGGGTCAGGTGGCACAGTGGGTAGTGCTGCTGCCTCACAGATCCAGGTTTATGGGTTTGAACCCCAAGACCAAATGTTGCCCGTACGGAGCTTGCACATTCTCTGTCTGCATGGGGTTTACTGTCTGGGGGGGATGTGTTTGTGTGTGAGAGTGGGCCCTTCAATGCACTGGTGCCCTGGCTCTCTCCCAGTGTCATCATGAATTGGATTAAGTGGATTTGAAAATGAGATGACATAAGGTAATGTCTTTGGGGCAGTGTGGTACATAGGGGGCGCTGAAGGACTGCTTTATTGATGCCACTACAGTCTGGAAGACACTCCGTGGTTGAGATCCTGTCATCAGAGTAAGCCAGCTGTCGATCAAAGGGCTTGCTTGCAAATACTAAGCTGCAGGTATCAAGTTATTAATTTATCTGAACACATGATCAGTGGCTGAACCCTTTAAGTACAGGGTGTCAAACTGAGGGCCACGGTGGTTGCAGGTTTACTTAATTCGTAATCAATTACTGTTGCTAATGGAACTTACTTCTTGTGCCTTGCTTTAGCATTAGATGAATCAAGCACAATCAACAATGCTTTTCCTTCTTGCTGATTCAAACACGATTGTCAGAGCGGGAGTTTGGGGGCAGGGTTAGGTTTGGGGGTGTGGAGGATGGGTTGAGGTAGATGATGGGTATTTGCCAAGGATCATCTGTGGTCCACCTGTGTTCCTGCCACTGCAAATCGAGTATGATCATCAGAGGAGGGGGTCACATTTGAGTCGAGAAATGATAATTTAAGCCGTCCAAATCTATCAAAAGCAGGTCAGTAAATGGTGATGCTGCCTCATGGTTTCAGATGAACTGCTTCATACAGAATCAGCAGATTATCTGCCTGCTGACAGCTTTGGTGTGGCTCCATATCATTCTCACAGACTTCTGTTCTCTTTAGGACCCTGGAAACAGCCGCTTACCACCTCATTTAATTGCCCTGGACTCTTCCATCCTTGGCTTCAATGATGATATTGACTACCTGGATATGCTGCCTTGCCGTCCATTTGATACTGTCTTCATATTCTACATGCGAGCGGGACAGAAGAGCAGTCAAGAGGTAAGGGAATGATGGCATCGCTTCGCCTTTGTGAGGCAGTTGGTCGGGTCCATGGGGTAAGAGCCTGAAGCTCTAGTGGCCTGTCAGTGGGTCTTGCCAGAATAGAACATCATTTGTTCACTTTCAGGTCACATGTATCGGTGCCTCTGTGCCTAATAAATAGGAGAATCCTGGTTTATTTGGTACAAGGCATTTTATTGGTGATGGCTACTCAGTGATTTTACAAAATTTAACAAAGTCATTACTACAAAATGTAATCCCCAGAATTTCCTAAACTCAACATCCTCCTACCCTACCTGGGATTATAACTCTGAATTCTTCAATTCAGGCATCACAGCTATGCCATCCACTCTAGTTTCATAACCGCACCTGCCTTTTTCAGACTCTTCGTTTTATTCTTTACTGCACCTTGTTGTCACTGATCTTGGTACTTGTTGTGATGTAAGATTTTGCATATAACTTGATAAATGTTTTGTATGTCTTTATTTATAATTTAGGAAAAGCAATGTAATTTAGTGTTACTTTGGCATTCGTGTTTGCCCCCCCTTTACGGCTAAGTCTGTTTGTAATTTTACGACAGGATTTGGGAGATGTGTCTTAAACCAGTTTGGCGAGTGTTTCTTTGCTAAAGTCTTTCTCTCATCCCCCACACAAAGCCAGGTTAGTCTAACATACGGTCTTGGGGGTTGCAGGTGTTAAAATGTACTATTCCCCCCACCCCATTGGTCTGAGATATGGCTGTTTGGAACTGGCTTGTCTCAGAGGCCTTCAATTACCATGATGTCCTATTGGCTGTAGGGGTTGGAAAGAAAACCTATAAATTTGCTTGCTCAACCACATTCTCTCTCTCTCTTACTAACATTTGAAAAGAAGCATTTCTTGCTAACCTGTGATGATGTAGAAGTATCTTTCTCTTGCTAACAATTGAAGAAGACCATCATACCATAAACTGAAGACAACAAAATGAAAAGCACAGCTTCAGCTATTTTGAACAGCCATGTGGCTAAAAGCTGAGCACCAACAATGCCTTAACTAAAGACATTAAGTAACAACAAGTCTGTGTGCCACCTGAATTACACATCACCATTTTATCCGGTTGTATGGTTGCCAATATTCAAATGTACTTTGCATTTTGTTATTATTTATGAATATTATCAGTAATACATTATTTTATGTGTAACTTAACTCCTGTTTGTCTTTTTACTACATATAATTGCCTGAGGTTATAGATATAGAAGGGAAGGTGGGGTTAAGTTATATACAACAATACTTTATAAACAGTGGTAAATCTGTGAGATTAGGCATTCTAAGGCTACATATTAATAATACAACAGGGGACAGTAGAGCATATATATATATATATATATATATATATATATATATATATATATATATATTACTCTCTCAAAATAAAACAGTACTCAACTGGGGTAAGTTACGAGAGGAAATAATTAATTGTCATTGAATCGTCAGTTGCAGGGAATCTCATTTGGAGAAACTTGGTATATATTTTGCAGTGGCATGTGCTCTGTAAACATTTGCTCTTTTTATGTTACAGCCCGAATGCTGAACCACACATGCACTTGAACATTAGAGGAAAAATTCCTTTCTAGTCAGAGGGGATATCAAACCTGACCACTGCAATTGCTGATCTGTTGCCTGGCGATTTCAATTTAAACAGATAGAAATAACAGAGGTGACACATTAGATGACTCCGAGATGACTTTCTAGCAAAATTTTAACATTTCCAGAGTATCCAAAGCTTGGCCATTTTCCTGATAGTGAATAACTTGCTGTGTGACATGTCTACAGTTGTGGTTAGTTCAACTGGAATTCCTATTTCAGGAAAATAACAGTATACAATCAAGCAGATAGAATTTGCAGAACTTATTCAACAAATATCTTCAAACTCAGTCTAGAAAAAAACATAAGAGAATTAGAAAAAGCAAAGAAAGCAGGAAAAAAATAACAACCCAACAAAGCAAAAATGAAGCCCCTACCTGAGAGAGGATAGCCAAGAGCACACGAGAAAAATGTAAAACATCCTTTTCCCCCAACGTGAATGCTTATTGTAATTTTTTTTTTATTAAGTCTTGCCCTATTTTAAAAAGTGAGAATTAGAGCTTTTTACCAATTTCAGATAATCTAATTTGGCTATAATGACGCCTCTATTTTCTCAGGAAGCTAAGGAGAGCTGACCTCCCCCAGAAGCTGCACTATAGAGAGACCGCATCTTAACTAACTGCATGATGGCCTGCAGGTACAACAGCTGCACTAAGACTGCTAAAGAAGCCCTGCAGCGGGTTGTAAAAACAGCAGAGGCCATTATTATTTATTTATTTTGTTTGTTTTTTATTTCGCCTTATTAGGAATTTGTTAGTTGTCGCATACCTCTTGGGGTCAGAGTGCAGGGTCAGCCATTGTACAGCGCCCCTGGAGCAATTGAAGAGTAGGATCTCTTTTGGCAGTGCCAGGGATTCGAACCGGCAACCTTCGGGATACCAGCGTAGATCCTTAGCCTCAGAGCCACCACTGAACTGCCATCACTTGAACTGTATGAGAAGGGCCAAAAACATTCTCCAGGACAAGACTCATCCTGGAAATTCTTTGTTTGAACTCCTCCCGTCAGGAAGACGCTTTAAGTCAATCCGTGGACGCACAAGCAGACTAAAAAATTGCTTTTTTCCATCTGCCATAAAACTTTCTGAACTCTGAATCTCCTCAGTGTGAGATCATTTTAAATTAAACATATGCAATATACTAATGTAATACAATATATAATATGTAATGCACTATTCATTAACAGGTGCAGTAACAATTTATGCTGCTGTACTTTGAGCAATAATAATTTTCTCTGGTTACTTGATGACTTAATGCTGTACACGACATATTTGGAATTATTTGACTTTTCTCTAAATGCACCTCGTGGCCGTCACAAAAACTTATTTCGTTGTATTACACAATGACAATAAAGTACTTGAACTTGATCTAGTTACTCACTGAGTTACAAGAGGTGGGTTGGGATTCTTCTTGGTGAGCAAGATAAGTCCATGAGCTAGCAGTGTGGTATACGAGGTGAGCCACAAAAATAACTGGACTGGACTTGGGGCTTTCCTGGAAACCCATCTGGAGGTCGTCCGGACGTGAATCATAGAACTATATCCCCTCCTACGGCTTGGTTTATCGTGCGAATAGCCCAGTCAGTATTTGCACAACAATCACTACACGAATTGCCGCGATAATGTCGCGTAAAAAAATTGAACAGCGAATCAACATTTTTATTTTTTTCCATTTTTACTGAAAAAAAAACATTCCTGTCCTTGATCATCCTCCCTATTCTCCGGATTTAGCTCCCTGTGATTTTTACTTGTTCCCGTAAATCAAAAGTGTCCTGAAGGGGGAACGCATTTGTGGATGAAGTGAAGACAGAAACAGCAAGCCTGTTGAAGACTTCCAGCACTGTTTTAGTCAACGGAAGATACGTATGGAGCGGTGTAGAGATTGGGAGGGGGCGTATATAGAAGGTGACAATGTTTAAAATGCTGATCAATAAATTTTTTTTTTTTTTACCATTCCGGTTATTTTTGTGTTTCACCTCGTACATACTCTTAATACAATAAATTTGTCTCTCATCCATTTTAAGTCCACCAAAATATTGTTGTTAATCGGTTAGAATGATCGTGAGACCAAGGCTGTTTGACTAGTATTCAAAGATTTTTGTCTTAAATTAATGTTACTTCCTGACAGCAGATAACAAGCCGTATGAAGGGTTTCCAGTTGTGGTTACCTCAGTTGGAGACTCTGCCCTTCCTTTTTGTCCATTCTGTCATGGTACATAAAATCGGACAGATGAGCCTGTGTTCCATTTGTGAGGTCCAAAACACCCCCGTTTCTTATTCCTCATATAGCTGCATTCTATCCATTGTATTTCCAGCTGAGCATTCTTTGGTTGTCAGCTCTTGCACATGCAAGCCCACCCCTATGACATAAGACAAAGTCAAACCTGTTTGACAAATCACGGAGTAGTTGAGAGAGCCACTCGGTATGCCACACTACATGACTGCTGGTCACAGAAGCACCCTGTGACTGTACCCAATGTAAATGAAGTCTGCAACTGAAATCATTAGAAAAGTCACGTAATGTGACAGGGATATTTGGCCACATTTAGTTCCACCCCTGATTGCTTTAATTATGTTTAATTCCATATTATTAAGGCAACATCCTTTACCTGATAATTTAAGAAAAGACCCATAATGTTGGTGTTATTAGTAAACAGTGGCCATTCTTAGAGAATCTGTATGTGAATTACAGTCATTTATGTTTACTAAATAAAGGAATGGTGTAATTCTATAGGACACCAGACTTGGGCCGAGGGCCTTAAAGATGCTGTCCTCAGTGTCACTATCTGCTTCCTGTCACCAAAAAAAAATCCAACAGCCAATAACACAACAACTGACTGACATTCTTATGTGTCAAGGAGTTTAAGAGATAACAGTGCGATAAGCGCAGGACTGTAGGCAGTAAAGAGGATCTGCATGCACATGCTCCGCAATTTTAGATCTTCGATACAGAGGGGGAAATAATGAAATAATTAAAATCCCTCCTGAGATGTGTGCAAACCTGGTGACCAACTACAAGGCACCTCTTACCGCCGTGCTTGCCAACAAGGGCTTGTCCACCATGTTTAGCTTGGGTATCAAATCCTTATTTCACTCAATGACATGCAAATCGATTTATAACTTTTATGTAATGTGCTTTTTCTGGATTTTTAGTTGCTATTCTGTCTCTCTCCATTAAAATGAAACTACAATAAAAATGAGAGACTGTTCATTTCTTTGTAAGTGAGCAAACTTACAAATTCAGCAGGGGATCAGATAATTATTTCCCCCCCTCTGTAAAACACAATAAAGAGAAACTCTCGTTTAGTCACAAATGCCATAAAAAGTATTTGCACTGAATTTTATGAATGAACAAATAGCAGATTTTGAAGTGATTGTTGTCAGTTACTTTTTTGATGCATTTTCTCTGAATGTGTTGCCTTTGATTGTTTTTGACTCATTATAAAATAAGTAACCATTTGTGACTTTGCCTGCCTTATGTAGTAAGATGGCTACAGTTTGGCTCCTAGTTCCAGTCTTGGATGGCACTTCAAATTGTGCAAAGCTGAAGTGCATAAAGGCCATGTCACATTACACAACCTTTGCAGTGATTTTTCAGTCATGGGTTTTATTTACATAATGTTACAAAGTCGAGGCTGTTGGCGGTGTGCTCCTGTAATTTTTTGTCATCGAGTTTGACGTACCCATTGACTCGGCGTAACCGGTCTGCGTGTAACCCTATCAAAATCTTTACTCATATGGCTGGGCTCTGTGCAATGGAAAGCGGGCAATCAATGCGCACTCACCTAGAAATACAACGCATGCTGTGCCGCTGTGAGGAATTAGGAGCACGGATGGTTTGGATATCACAGACGGAAAAGAGACTTGTCTGTCTGTTGCATGTTTAACATGCCACCACAGAATGGAAGAAAGAAGAAAATGGGCAGAGAATGCAGCTGAACTCTCCGTACCTAAAAACCCTTTACACGACCTGCGGCACTGTCAGACAGCACGTTATTAGCTTTCAGAATAAGGGAGGAATTCACAGTACTTTGAAAATGTAAAAGTGCTGGCAGTTCATTAAGCAGTTGTTTAATTTGACATATTAAATCGGGCGACAAGATCAGCAACTGCAGTTGTCAAGTTTGACATCCCCTTTGATTAGACGTTGTGTAATGTGACACCTCCTTAACTAAGCAACACTGCCACCTGGTGTCGGAGTCTTGGGCAGATAGGAGCAGGCAACATTGACATCTCATGCCAGTGGGAAGGCTCTGTAATCCTGTGGTGCTCATAAACATTTTGAAATGCCTGTTCTGATTTTGTGTCTTTCATTCCTTTGTAGATTATGAGGAACGTGGAAAGGTCATCAAACGTCCAGAATCATTTCTTGGAATTCTTGATGTCCCTTGGATGGCCTGTTGATGTGGGGAGACATCCTGGCTGGACTGGCCATGTTGATACTAGCTGGTCAATAAACTCCTGTAATAATGGCAGCGAATCTCAGGTGGCAGGTGAGAAGACACCAAGTACAGGTAGTGTTTTTTTTTTTTTTTTTTAAGTAAGCACCAGTTGTATCTACTTGATGTGTTTTTACCCCTTGGCTGAACAAGTGGAAACAAAGTGTAGCCATAATTGTGACAGCAGATAAGTTACACCAGGGGTGCCCACATGTTTTTGGTTTGCGAGCTACTTTTAAAATGACCAGGTCGAAATGATCTACCCACATTAAAAATGCTATATACATATATACACACACACATATATACAGTGGTGTGAAAAACTATTTGCCACCTTCCTGATTTCTTATTCTTTTGCATCATAAAAACTGCATTTTGTGTTTACTTGTGTTATATTTGACTAATGGTTAAATGTGTTTGATGATCAGAAACATTTTGTGTGACAAACATGCAAAAGAATAAGAAATCAGGAAGGGGGCAAATAGTTTTTCACACCACTATACATACATACATATATATATATATATATATATATATATATATATATATATATACATAGCATTTAAAGTCTGAATCATAATCTGATTGTATGGGTGGTTACCTACCAGGTAATGCACGTGGTTGGTCTGCAAGTCGACAAACATCCGCCACGGTGCCCTCTTCAGTTGTGAGAAGCAGATCATAGAATGTTACATAGTTTCACTGTCAAATAATGCAAAGAGTATGCGACACGTGTTTCGCCCTATTTAGGGCTCATCAGGCATACACACTCCACTGCACCCCTAATCGGGGATCGACCCTCGGACGTCAGACAAACGCACTTTGATTGTGACATTGTGAGAAAAAAAATCCTCTTCCAATTCTACATCCAGCCCATACCCTTCCCAAACAAATTTTTTTTTAAATCCGTGCTTTAGTCAATATAAATTGGAAGGCTAACTAGATCACTCAGATAGCCGGAGTTTTGCAGTAGCTCGCGCGTTTGATCGCGGGTGCGGGATGACCAGTGTGTTAGAAGAAAAGAGATCTCAGACTGGCCATCTTGTATGTCAATCAAGGGGCAAATGCCATAGGGAGGATATATGATAGACTAACGTTTAAAAAAATGTTTTTTGAATGAAATGTGATCGACCTGCACTACCTTTGCGATTTACCGGTCTATCACGATCGACGCATTGGGCACCCCTGAGTTACACAGCCAGAGAATCATTAAAGCCCGTTGGTGCAGGATAATGTGCCCTGTTGTTTATGGGCTTCTCTATCAATTTTGGGATTCTCTACAGCCTGTTTACTTATAACAGCTTCTCCATTCTCTCACAAGCTCTGACAAACTCCATGGTCATGTCTAGGAGCAACAAGCTTGTTGTTCTCCCTCTCTCCCAGTCCAGCCTGTCATGACGTTCACTACATATAAACCACATCAGCTTTCAGTCTTTGGGCAACGGAGTGTTTATCCCTTTACTCCTCCTGACCGTCCGCCATACTGTTTGTGGCTGCATAAGAATTGTTTGCTTAGTTCTCTCTTGTAATGATTAGAGGGAAGCTGAACGGTTCCCATTTTGCTTTGGAAATCTGTTCTGGCTGGGCTGTGGTTGCATTTGTGGGCCTTGTATTGTGTATAGGCTCAGAGCCCCATGGATTGAGAACAATTTTGACAACTTATTGTGCTTTTGCCAGCAGATGAGTCTGTCACCTTTGATGACACAGGGGGTGGCATCTTCAATGGAGAACGGAAAGTACTCTACTATGCTGATGCCCTGACAGAGATCGCTTTTGTTGTCCCAACAATATTGGAGACCTTTCGTAAGTGTTTCAACATAGCAGTTGCTGTTCATTTGGGGGATACTTTTAAGCTTAGTTGACATTTCTATTATTTTCTTTCTGCAGCTTATGAAACCATATCTGATGGAGCTCACCTGCTGCTGTGTAAGTGTCACACTTTTACACTTGACGTGTCTCTCCTCTGATCTCATTTTCTTAACTGCTTTTTCTAGTGAGGGTCATTGTGGCAGGAGACCAAGCAGGTCATTCCAGACTCGCTGGGTAATTCCTCTGTGTTCCCAGCCAGCTGAGAGATCTAATACCTCCAGTATATCCTAGGTCTGCCACAGTATCGCCACCCAGTAGGATGTGCCAGGAGCAGCTCTCGGGAGGAGCCACCTTCGGGGCACTCTTAAGAAATAACCAAACTTCTTCAACTGACTCCTCTGTTGACTTTATTCTGTGTCTCTCTTGAATTACCGAGCTTCACCTCCTATCACAGAGTGTCAGCCCAGTCACCCTGTGAAGAAGCGTAATTTCCAACACTTGTATTTGCAATCTAAACCTAAGGCCTTGCTCCTGTCGCAGTAGGGGGCAGTAGTGCTCCCTTGAACCCTCAGGTACCACGCCAAACACCTGGTAAAAGTGCTACAATTATTCTTTTTATTATAACAATGTGCACTAAGCACCCTCCACTCCACACTATTCATAAACCACAATAACAATAATAAATCAATAATAATCACAATCCTCCACTCCCAGACGCGTTGCCCTCCTACCACCCAGCTCAGCTCGCTGTCTGGGAGCTCCCTCAGTCCTTTTATATTCCCTGACCCGGAAGTATTCCCAGTCCCCAGTCCATGTGATCTTATATCACCTCCGGGTCAGGTAAAAAGTACTTTTCTTCATCCCGGAAGTCCGTCGCTCTTCCTATGACGAACTTCCGGGTCATAGTGTACAAATAAGTCTTTGGTCCTCCCTGCAGCTCCCTCTTGCGGCCCCTGTGGTATCCAGCAGGGCTGAGGATAAAAACTACATAGTCCATGACTCCCTGCTGGTCTTAGGGGCACCTCCATACTGCAGGGAGGGCTCCATCTGGTGGCTTGGGGGACTTGGCCGGGATAAACTGCCGGGCACAGTCCACACTCCATAAGTGGGCCCCATTAACCCTGGCCCGGACACCATACACTGTTTTTTTAGTAGTATCTTCATGTGGGTCATTTTGAACCATTCCTTGTCTGACCTTTAAGCCAATAACATGTTTGTCAAGGGATGACCCTACCAGAGGAGTAAATGGCTCCAGATGACCTAGCTGCGAGCCTCACGAATGTGCACAAGCTGCAGGTCAGCAGAGTCCCGTCTCTGGGTCTAATGTCATTTTCATTGCGCTGACTTTGGATATAACGTGCTGTGCCTGCATTCTGCATGCAGTACGCTCGGGCATGCCTTTGTGTCATTTTTTGCCACAATGACACGTCAAGTAAATAATAATAATCATAAAAAATAATAACAATAAATGAAATTGAATATTAATGTGTCTTTGTGGAGGCTGCACCGTTAATGCATGACATTGTTAGCTTGGACGTTGTTAACCCAAGTCATGACTGTAAATATAATATCCCAGGCAGATGAATGCAGGGATGAGCACATGGACACAAGTTTAAATGTTTGCAGTAAAAAAAGGCACATCAGCAAACAAAAATATACACAGATAAATCAGAGCGTAAATCGGGCCTTAGTGTTTCACAAGACTGCTGATGGGAGGACTAGAACTTCACTGATCCGCTCCGACCAAGGGGGACACTTCAGTGTTTTTTGCATTTGGTAGATGGATATTTTAATGGTTTTTCTCTCCTGATGTTTAACATGTAAAATTGGTCAACGATGGTTGAGGTGGACTGGGAATATAGAAACCCCCTTGGACTCATCATTGCTACACATATAGCTGTTACTGGCTTCTGCACCACCCTGTTAGGTTTCCTCAGTTTCTTTTCTTTGAGCAGTGAAACACCTGACAATAGAAAGAACGTCTCTGGGATTACCCAGTGTTCCACCCCCTCAACTTGATTATTTTTGCTTCATACTGTGTGTTACTGCTTTTTCACAACAAAAAAACATCAAGCATCTGTGCGTGCGCACTTGCTGGAGCATACAAAAATGTCTAGACGATCATCAAAAGATGCATAACTCCAAAACACATACAGACTCCTTTTTTTAAAAAAAAAAAAAAGATTTAAAATCTCTGGCTTCTGCTGGCATCTACCTTTGCCCATTTTAGAGGGTACAGCTGATAAAGAAGCTGAGCTTACTGGTAAGGCGAATGTGTTGAGACTGTTGAACTCGTCACACAGGTAGAAGGCTAGGAAATGCCAATATAAGCAGAACGTGCTCCTCGTTCGTGTGATTCATTTGTGAACTCTTCTACTTCTCTATCTTGTTCCTGATTACAGCTGCTTGTCACACTCGAGTTGTCTGCCTATCCATCTACCCATGAAGTCTCAGCGCTTCACTACAACATTTTAGTCTGCAGCCTTCCAAACACCCCCTCCCCACCCCCCATATTCCTTCCTAATACGTTGAAACTGTGTGTCCTTGTCTGGTTCACATTGTCACCTTTCTTCCTGCTTATGGTTTTTAATTCTTCAGAAAAGAGAAGTTGCTGAAGTTTGATTTTTTTTTTTCTTTTTGTTCTTATCTACAGCCGATTCTTCAGAAAGTAATTTCTCCACTCATGAAAGTGACTCTCAGATGGACCTGTGCTCTTGTGTACTTAAACAGTCCAATCTGACGCTGGAGCTTTTTCCAAACCACTCTGATAGCCTGAGCTCTTCGCAGAGGGTAAGAGGGTTGAGCTATATAAGGACAACCAGCTGTGCTTGTCATGTTCAGATGTTAAGATTCCTCCCGAGAATGAAGCGGTTCTTTTTTAAGCAATGGTTCTACAAGGAACCACACCACCTGGTAAAATGGCAATAAAGAATCATACCTTATAAGAGTGTGCAGTAGTTCCTAGGAATTTCACTCAGAGTTACATCCATACATATAACAAGGTAAACACAATTAAATAACCTCAGACAGGTAGCAAGTGAGAGGAGAACATTTGGTCTATCAGTCTTGTTTGTTTAGCTAACGCTAAGCTGTCCTAACATCTCATCCAGATTCTTCTTAAAGGTTGTCAAGGTTTCTGCTTGAACTCCATGTCACTGTCGCTTGTTCCAGATTCCCATAACTCTTTGAAGAAAGAAGAGCTTCCTGGCTTCAGTCCTAAATGCGCTCCCCCTTAAGATCCTCTGATGTCCTTGAGTATGTGTTGAAAGAATTCTGCTGGATCTACCTTATTAATTCCTTTACACTTTTGTTTCATCTCGTGTGTTTGAAACCCCTTAGCATTTCTTACTTGACATTTTACATGTGAAGGAGTGGATAAACTCCCAGCAGTTACTGGAAACTTTAAGAAAATACTCATTAATTTTGAGTTGAGGCCACCATTGAATAATATGTACTGAGGAGTACACAAGGTGAAACGTGATGGCATATACAACACCTTCAGAAAGTATTCAGACCCCTTCACTCTTTTCACACTTTGTAATGTTGCAGCTTTATGCTAACATTTTTTTTTTCATTCATTTTTTTTCCCCCTCATCAAGCAACACTCAGTACCCCAGAGTGAGTGAAAACAAGATTTTAGAAGTTTTTACAAATTAATTCATAAAACTCGCAGATTGTTTCAGCTTAGGGAGGTACGGTGGGTAGCGCTGCTGCCTCGCAGTTAGGAGACCTGGGTTCGCTTCCCGGGTCCTCCCTGCGTGGAGTTTGCATGTTCTCCGAGTGTCAGCATGGGTTCCCTCCCACATCAGGTTAGGTATGGGGTCCTCAATCACGGTCCTGGAGAGCCGCAGTGGCTGCAGGTTTTTGCTCCAACCCAGTTGCTTAATAAAAAGCACTTACTGCTAAAGTAACACTTCTGCTTCACTTTAGTGATTTTGAGCCCTTATTGCTTAATTTTGTCTTAAACAGCTATTTTAATTGCTCCTTATTATCAATAACATGCAAATGACAAGAGAGAGCAGCATTTCTCCATTTAGCTTATTTACATTTACACCTGTGTGTATTTATCTGCACTATTGGGTTTAATTAAATACTTGGAAGAAAAATGAAGAGAAAAAAGTGAAGGGCTGAGAATTACTCGTCCATTTTAGCCATCAAATCATTTGCATGATAGAAAGGGAAAGAAAATCTAGGATATGAGAATGACCTGACGTAGCAGAGTTAATTTAATTTCATAGCTTGTTAGTGCTTTATTGGCAAGAATTGCTTTCTAATTAAGCAACCAGGTCAGAACAAAAACCTGCAGCCACTGCGGCTCTCCAGGACTGGGATTGAGGACCCCTGGGTTAGGTGCATTGGCGATTCTAAATTGTCCCTAGAGTGTGTGTGCTGGCACCCTGCCCGGGGTTTGTTTCCTGCCTTGCGCCCTGTGTTGGCTGGGATTGGCTCCAGCAGACTCCCTGTGACCCTGTAGTTAGGATATAGCGGGTTTGGATAATGGATGGATGGATGTTTCAGCTTCAGGGTTGAATCACATACTCAAGAAGTTAATGGGAAGTGTATTTACCACAGGAAAACTCTTCTTTGCACAAAGAGTTGGGGGGAATCTGGAGCTGCTGAGCCATGTAGCAGAAACCTTAACGTTAAAGGAATACTCCACCTAAATCTTTTTTGTTTTATTTAAGTCTTACTTATTCTGTGTGCTTTATAGTGATGGTTGAGAAAAAATGTTAGTTGAATATTTTCATGCAGCATGAAAGAAAATAGATTCCTTTACATAATACACTAACGGTCACCAGTGCTGGACAACCACAAACAACATTTTGAAAATCCACAAAAAAAAAAAGAAAAAACTCATGTCGCATAATCCATATGTTTGTTATTCAGTCAAATGCTTAAAATATGCACAAAATACTCATTTTTTGCTAAAATATTATTATTTACCTCCTGAAAAAACAGCATGTTTTGTAAACAGTACAACGTTGTGCTTTTGAATGGAAGACAGGAGTTTTGACCAATGAATGAGCTAGAGTGGCGGGTCTCATTCTCATGTGCGCACACGCATTCCTTCCTAATTCATGAGAGCATTTTCCAGAAGTGGTATATTAAAAAATATTTAAGTAAAAATACATGTTTTGAACATTGTGAGCAAATGGATGACTTTGCATGTGGATTATGGGACACGTAATGTTAATATGAGATTTTTTTTTTTATTAATGGTTTGATATTGTTAGCTGTTGTCTTGCAGTGACTGCTGAATTATAAACTTTCTTACCTCTCTGAATGAAAATACGAGATTGAAATTTTTTCACAGAGTAGTATGTAATGTATAAAGAAAATATTGTTTTTGGGTGGAGTATTCTTTTAAGATGCGTCAGAATGAGATATTGTCACAGCTTAACTATTGGCTAAAGAAAAGAGCTTGGTGGACTGAATGGTCTCCTCTCGTTTTGCAAATTTCGTATATTTTATAAACTTTGAAAATTGTTCATCTTAGATTTACAGTGTTAAGTATTCTGGTCAATGACTTGTAGCTTCTTGATTGGCTTTATAATCTTAGCATTTTGGTTTGTGTGATATTTTCGTAGCTTTGGCAACAACTCCTAGTAGTTCTAGTTTTGATTTTGCTTACTGTTTAGCCATCTCCATTTTGTATTTGATAGCAATGCTTCAAGATTCTAGGAAACTTTATTCATCCAAAGATTGACAAATTACATTGGGCTGAATGGCTGGTTCTGGTCAAAGTTGCCCATCATTTCCAGTCTGAGCATACCTTGGCTTTTTCTATGGGAACCTTCCTGAGGTGTCTTCAGAATTAGTGGTCTTTGTGTGGTGTGAAACTAGGCACCCTTACTAATAAATCACTTTATGCCTCTGTCTCTTTCAGTTGAGCCCCACAACTAAAGCAAGGAAGGTTCCAGCAGGACGAGCTATGCCTCCACTGGGACCCGAGACGAAGGTTCTAGTTGTGTGGGTAGAGCGCTATGATGACATTGGTAAGGAACCAGCTGTCTTTGTGACGGAGTACAGCTGCAGTAAAAAACATTTGGACTGTTTTTCCAGTTTTATGACCAGTAATATTGATAAACTGGTATATTTTTAGTTCTCTAAATCAGTGTTTGTCAACCTTTCTGGTATTGGGACCCACTTCCCCCACCATCTAATTTTTGTTGTGACCCATCCTTACCCCTTGGTAAGTCGAACGTTATCACTGGAGCATTGCGTCACCCTTTTGTGAATTGAGCGTGATCATCAAGGCAGGATAGGGGTTGAGCACAATCATCTGAGCATTCTGACAGTGGAAGCCCACAAGCAAAAAGTGGGTCACGACACAGTGGTTGAGAAACACTGCGCTAAATAACCTCCTTGAGCTCCTGGTTGTTGGTTTGAAATGATCAAAAAACATAATCCGTTCTAAAAGAACAATTTTCTCTGGTGTCTAAATTAAAATAGTGCAGTTTCAGTGTAGAGGTAAAGTTAAGTTTTTGTTGAAGGACAATGAAAAAATACTACCAGTAGTGAGCTGAATTTTAGGAATGGTATAATGAAAGGTACTCTGTGATCAAATTTATGATCATGTATACGTATGTGGCCAATAGGGGGCATCTTGGTATCCCAAACCCTCAACATAACTGCAAAAAATAACCATTGCTAGTTTCAATAACTTTTTACTCTGAAGATTGCTCCTTCAATACACACAGACTTGTCTTAATACACCCACCCTCCTTCTTCTCTTTTCTTTCTCCCAAATCACCTCCAGTATGTGTTCTAGTTGTCGTCCGACTTCTTGAGTGAGATGAGTAGGCCTCTTTTATTCCTGACCTAGGAGTACTACTGGTGCCAGGACATTGCTCAAAGGAAGCTCTTCCTTCCAGGTCGGGTGTAAGTTCCTCAAAGTAAGGACATGGGTTGTGTGGTATATCCCAAAATCTATGGTACTGCATCAGCCTTTGGGATTTTTGATACCAGGAATAAGTGTTAGCTTTGCTGATCATACTATCCTCCTGGACCATCCACCCCCACATCACTTGGTGGAATAGACAAGGAAAAAATGTGCTTAAATGTACTGGTGACATCATGAACCGACATGCTTTGATGAGATAAAGACTTCACAGAGGACCCCCACCTCCCTTTATTGCTTTGACTCACACTTTATGCTATCAAGAGAAAATCGTTGCCTAGTCCGGTATGGTAGAGCCATGCACCAAGGATGTGGATATAAAATATGGTGGTTTTGGAGTTACCTATTTGCTTTGGAACTCTTTTGGTACTGAGATATGAAAGCTGGTATCAAAACCAAAGTCAAATTGTTTGCACCAGTCCAGCAGTGGTGGGGGGTGGTGATTCCCTGCAACTCCCCTGGTAGCACCCACGGGAGCATCAGGGCTGCCCAACAGGAGTACAGTCCCCAGTATGCCCTGTGGGTGTGCATATGGGTGCAACAGCCCTCGAACTCTGCCACCTAGTAAAACCAGGGAAGCACATATTCCTGGGAGGCTATCTTCCCCCGTCCATCCATAATGCCATTCATCCCGGTCAGGACATTAGCCCAGTGTCACCACCTCCCATTACGCATAGTACAGTAAATTTCAATATTAAGTATCAACAACAGGACAAAGAAAAATAACAAATGCATCACCAGATGACCAATAAAAGCCTTCATCATGCAGTTGTCTGAGAGAGTGGTGCAAGTGCTGATGGTCTAGAATTGAAAGGGGAGAAAAATGACTGTGCAGGACTGATTATAAATGTTCTAAACAATTTGGTTAATTTCATATAGCGCACTTCACTGACGGCAGGTGCAGGGAGTCGTGATAAATTCACAGGTACATTTTTACAAATGGCTAATTCCATAGACACAGATTTGTTTAAACAGACAGGAAACCAAATGGTTTGAAAATGATTAGCGTAAATGGAGCAGAGGAGAGGAAAATAAAACCTCTAGCCAGCAGCCTGGAGGAAGAGCCGTGTGCTGGAAATATTGACTTCATCATTCTCTGTAGTGTCCTGCAGCCCTGGGCTGAGCAGGTGTCTTACCAGGATATTATATGGCCAGTGAGGATGAAATTCACTGTGTACTTCAGACTTTGGTGAGCTGTTTGACCCATAGCCGAGGTTTACTGTGCCCACTTTGTGTCATCTTTGGTGGTGACATCAAGAAATTTTAAAGCTGCCACCTCTCTGTAAAGCACCCTCTCTGAAACAGAGGCTTGTGTAGTCTGGCCCCCTGCTTCCCAAAGACTGTGATCAGTAGCTTGGTTTGCTGGCCTTTAACCCTTAACTACTCACGCTGGTGTATTTTGTGCACCAATCTGTTATTTTTATCTAACGTCCTTTTACTTGAGCCTACCAACAGCATTAGCCATCTGTTCTCATCTTGATTCACTACAAGTCCAGTGTTGTAGCGATTTCCCTCCAGTGTGCCCCTAGCCAGTTTTATGAGTGGATGCACAGTCCATGCATATAGTTCCATATGATGCATTTGGTACATCGCGTGGGTACTTGCGTTTGTATGGCAACGGTGATATGGTCGTCTTGCAGTAACTTTGTCTGCAAAGAACATTCAACAACTGAAGTGAAATGTGATACATGTGCAAATCCTGCAGTGGATGAAAGTGTGACCGGTAATGAATGAGCACTGGAGAAGTGGATCAGGTTTATTTTCAGATAGTCCTAGACTGTGTCATAATATTCAGTAATATGGTATTAAATTACATTAAAAATATGTGCAGTTTTAAATTATTGCATATAAATAGCCATTTTAACACTGGTACAATAAAGTACACCGTGCAAGGACTTCTGAGATGAGAAATGGTGCGACAATTGTGAAGGGGAGATTGATATCCTGTGCATCCAAAGGCAAATCCCTTCTCAGTATCGCATCTCATCTTCATTGTTGATCAGATGTACCATGGAGGCGATGTCAGAAATTTTAACAATGGAGTCAGAGCTGTGTTTGGCCACACAGTTCAAGGGGAACAAGGCGTACAGCCAGGAGCCTTTCTACACCTGTCGGCTCCAGTGTACCACAAAGGAGCACATACTTTGAGGGACTGCCTTGTATCTACAGATACTGATTTTTCAATGCCTGCCAATTATTACTGGCTGGCTGTGTGAATTTCACAGCACTGACCGTCCATTTGGCAGTAGCATATCAGGCTCCTTTGCCACACAAACCTCACCACCAGCGTAGCCTATCGTGTGCATTGGCTAATGTCTGCTTGTGACTTTTTTTTTCCTTTTGTTCTTTATTACAGAAAACTTCCCCCTGACAGAGCTACTAGCAGAAACGAGTACTGGAGTGGAGACGACGTCTGTCAGGTACAGCGTCTCAGGGATGTCGCTTTGGGAAAAACGCATTCAGTGTAACTTTAAAAAAAAGTGAAGCGAAAGAGACAGCCATGTCATTAGTTTGTCTTCATAAATTTCTCTATGACTTGTCATAATAATAAATATGCAGGCAACAGTGTAAGGTGGCGCACCATGGGCTCACTTGTTTGTGTGTGTATGTGTGTGAGAGAGAGTGAGTGAGATGCACACTTTACTCCATCAAAAGGTAAGCAATGCTTTTAGAAAGTATTTATAACACTTCACGTTTATCATTTTATTTTGTTGCAGCTTTGTGCCAAAATCATCTAAATTATTTTTTTTTCCTCAATCACCAGATTTCAATCTGACAAAATGACAAAGTGAGAACAGTAATTTAAGCAGTTTTGCAAATTTATTAAAAGTAAAAAACTGAAATCTCACATTGACACAAGTATTCAGACCCTTTACTCAGCACATTTCAGCCTGGAGACTTGACACCATAAGCTTCACACACACCTGGATTTGTGGATTTTTCTGCCATTTTTCTCTTTTCAGGTCTTGTTGGGTGGAGACCATCAGTGGACGGCCGTTTGATTGTGTTCAAGTCTGAGCTCTGGCTGGGCAACTCAAGGACTTTCACAGAGTTGTCCCTAAGCCACTCCTGTGTTCTCTTAGCTTTGTGAACTGTTGACTCACTCTGAGGTCCTGATTGATCTGGTGCAGGTTTAATTAAGGATACGTCTTTACTCTGCTCCATTTAACTTTCTAGTCTCCCAGTCCCTGATGCTGCCACCTCCATGCTTCACTGTTGGAATGGAGTTGCATAGGTGTTGAGCCATGCCAGACATCCTCCAGGCATAACATTTAGAATTAAGGCCAAACAGCTCAGTCGTGGTTTCATCAGACCAGTGAATCTTGTTTCTCATAATCTGAAGGTCGTTTAGGTGCCAGTCTGTAAACTCCAACTGGGCTTCCAATGTGTCTTTTACTTAGGAGAGGCTTGTGTCTGGCCACTCTGCCAAGCCCAGACCAGTGGAGTGGTGGTTGTGATGGTTATCTTGGTTTTTCCAATTTCCTACACAGGTTTTGTGGCGCACAGCCAGAGTGATCAATGACTTCTTGGTCCCTTCTCTTTCCAAAGCCTGTCTCCCCCGATTGCTCAGTTTGGTGGGCAGTCTTGGTTGTTCCAAATGTCTTCCACTTAAAAATTATGAAGGCCACTGTGCTCTAGGGGACCTTCAAAGCTGCAGCCTTCCTCAGGTGTGTGCCTTGACACAATCCTGTCTCTTCAGCTCTGCGGTCAGTTTCTTGAACCTCATGGCTTGGTTTTTGCTCCGCGAATGGGGCCTTGCTGGTCTGCCCTCATCAGTCCAGTCAACTGACTACACGGGAACATATCAAAGAGGATTAACAGAAATAGATGCACCTGAACCAAACCAAAGAGTCCCAATGCATGTGTCAATGTGAGATTTCATTTTTTATCTTGTATTTTTTTTTTTAAATTGCAAAAAAATTTTAATGTCATGTTTTTACTTTGTCATTCTCGGGCATCGGGTATTGCTTGATCTGAGAAAAATACATTTATAAAAGGTTTTAGCACATGACTGCAGCAAAGGAAAAAATGAAAAACTGAATCGTGGGGTCTGAATCGTTTCTGACTGTCATATTTATATACAGGATGCCATTTTAATCTCTGGTTGCTGCTATTGCATCTTTCTTCACAATCCCACTTTTCTTTTCCAGGCCGTCATCTCCAGAAAAGGACGTTCCCATCATCTTTATCCATCCGCTGAAAACGGGCTTGTTTCGTATCAAACTGCAAGGAGTCACGGGGAAGTTCAGCTTGGCCATCCCGCTGGTTGACGGAATGGTGGTCAGCCGAAGAGCATTAGGTAGGTGTGAATGGTCTGCTGGAGGGGTTCCTGTTGAGTTTTCTTGTCCAACCTTGTCTCCCCATGCTGGACGTTCGAGTGATGAGACTCACCCGAGTGATTAGAGGAACTCGGTGGTATGTGGCAATCGGCTCCCACTACAGTCCGATTTACATTCCGTGTGTGAACTGATCATGTGGGGTCCCGGTATTTGTGTTGGTGCTTTGATCCTACAAGTAGAATCATATAAGCTTTCAATTTGATCGCTGTAGTAACCACTTTTTTTTTTTTTTTCTTCAGGATTCTTAGTCCGTCAGACTGTTATCAACGTTTGCCGACGAAAAAGGCTGGAAAGTGATTCCTACAACCCACCTCACGTTAGAAGGAAACAGAAGATTGTTGACATTGTCAACAAATACCGGAATAAGCAGCTGGAGCCTGAATTTTATACCTCACTTTTCCAGGAGGTGGGACACGTGAAGATGAACCCGTGAGGAGGACTAGAAGGAACTCTTTAAGATTCTCTATATTTATAAACCATTTTCTTATTTATATGAGCACTTGGAGGCCACATTCTGTGAATGAGGAAGACTGAGAGTTGAGTGGCGGTCACGTGTCACACTCGCCTCGAATCCCCTCGTTGCAGGGATGCTTTTACAAACCTTCCTTTATGGACATTGATATATTTTTTTTTTGTTTGCGTGTGTTTATTTAAATCTCTATTTTTTAATTTTGAGGTGAGAGTATGTGTGTGTGTCTGCGTGTGTGTATGTGTGTGCGTGCAAGAGTTAACTTTCCATGTTTCATGTTTCTTTCCATTTTTTATCACCACTTTTTTTTTTTTTTTTTTTTCCTCTTCCTAGTGGCCCTTAGACAAAGGGATTTGGTATGGAAGTCCGGAAAACTGGAGTCCCTGCGTCGTTAACAATTCTACAGTCACATATGCACCTTCAGGTTGTTGTCTTAAGAGGATAAAAGAAATGCGATATTTAGGCTGGAAGTGATACAAAACTAATTTAAAGATGGAATGTAATTCGGTGAGCTACCTTGTTGGGACACTCGGCGTCGTGCTGGTCACGTGAATTGCAACCAGGGTTGACAATTCCTGCCACCTCCCGCTACATGTTTGGAAGAGCCAGCCCCCACTGCGGTCTTCTGCACGGGTCTGCTAGAAGATGAGGGCGTGCTGTTAGTATGCTTCGTGGTGGAGCCCTCTGGTGGTCAATGTTACACACAATTCTGTGCTGCCTCATTGTGAAATGACACCGATCCATCGTTTTTTCGATGTAATAAGTGGCCCCCCAAAGTAGAAAAATCCATCTTGAACCCAGGGGCTTCATGGGACAGAGTGATGATCGATTGAAAGATAAAATGTAACATTTGCCACTTGCTGTTTGTTTTTGACTTATTTGCCGACTTGGTTACACACAGATTCCTCCGCATGCCCCTCTTTTCGGGTCGTGTTTCCACTCCTTGTCCTTTTTTAGATTTACAAACAAATGTTTCTTGTTTCTTTTTTATATGCCTAATTCATGCCACCGTTCAAACCCCTTTGACATTTAGATTTTTGAAAATGAAAGAAAAGGCGAGACATGTCGTTCTCATGAAGTACCTAAGGGCTTGACTCAGCACCATTGTACGGCGCTTTCTACTCGACTGCTCTTGATGCTTGAAGTGTGTTCCTGCTAGTTGGCACCACGGTTGTCACAGCCACACGACCCATGGAGGAACTTGTGGGTCACCGGGTGACTTATCCTCTTGCCTGAAGTGCTTATTTTTAAAAGGCATAAAATCAAAAAAAGGCCTTGGAAGGAGTGGGAGCCTCACACTGATTGCATTTGCCTTTATTTATGAAGCGGACCATCCGGTGTGTCACTGGTGTCCGCCACTTTGTTCCTTCCTTCAAAAAAGTTGAGTGGGAGGGTCGATCACGAAACGAAAGGGTAAAATGGAGACATTTGACTGTGGGTCCACTCGCTCTGTCCTGCTCAAATCCTTGCAGACAACGCGTGTCTCCCAGCGTGTCCCCAACCAATTGAGACAACAAGTGTACAATCGGACTTTTAGCACGTTCGTTGTTTTCTGTTTGATTCAAATGTTTTTATATTTTCTGTAAATATTTGCAGCCTTTCAAGTGAAATGTATAGAAGAGGAAGACTATCTGTAAATATGAAGATGTTTCATTCCACCGCCACCAAATTCCCACAACCAGTCTGTTGATTAGGAAAGGCACAAAGGCTTGTATGAATTTATGCTGAACACACAGTATGTGTCCAAAAGAAACACGTTGGATATTGAATGTAATACATAGCGATATACTGAATAAAGTTTTAAACTCCTTCTTACTCCACGCAGCTTGCAGCGACTTGGGATTCGCCTCCTTTAATGTCGTCGCCCGTTGGCTTACTGGGTTTGGTCGAGATGTCTGACGGATGACTTCGGAATCTTCTGATCGTTGGGGTGACCTGCCTTCTTGCGCCGTTTGCTCCGTTTTCTTATTTGCGTGTTCATTTCTTTATGTTGTTCTTAACCTGTAGGGACTGTAAGGTCAGTGTGATGGTGGTAGGGTGGCACTTGAAATCCATACATACAGATGAAGCAATAGATTGAGGAGTCTTGTGAGAACAAAGCTGCTTAGTGACCAAGCCGTCAGAAACAACTGTTTAGAGGAAATAAAACTGTTTAAGGGACAGTCGTACCAAAAGGGGAAGGGAGCAGTAGATGGCAAAAGTGAACCCACCTACAAGACACAAAGGGTTCATCGTGCGTCATCAGGGTCTCTTTCTAAGCAGTCAGGTGTTTCCAGACATTCTGTCAAAGGTCTTCTGGTTGAGGATTGGAAACGCAGTGGTCTGACATGGCAGAAGAGAAATGCGTCAAGGTCACCTCCTTTTAAAATTGTCGAATGTTCAGCACTATCTCCTCAAAACTGGCAGAAGCCTCCGTAACTCTTGGTACTTCCATCGATCTTTCCATAGAAGTCCTATCAGAAACCAAAAAGCAGTTTGTCAAAGTTGAAAATAAAGTCAAACAACTCATCTACACATGAAAGCACAAAGAGTGGGGTTCAGGAAAATGGCAGCAGATGAAGTATGGAACAACCAAGACCCTTCCTAGAGCTGGAAGGTCGGCCAAACTAAGCAATCGGAAGTGCCTTAGTAAATGAAGTGACCAAGAACCCAATGGTCACTCTCACTGATCTTGAGAGAACCTTTGTGGAGATGGGAGAAACTTCCAGAAGCTAAAGAACTACTGCACCACTCCACTAATCTGGGCTTTATGGCAAAGTGGCCAGAAGACGCGTGAAAAGCACAATCATAGTTGGCAAAAACGCACTTGATGGACTGTCAAGACCGTGAGAAATAAGAATCCGTGCTTTGAGTAACGAACAATTGAACTGATTGGCCACAACTCTACTGTTCTGGACTGCGGAGTCAAAATCTAATATTTCTTGTCTGTAGCAGGAGGTAGTCTGTCTGCTGTGGGACTAGAGAACGGTACAAGGATGAATGTCTCCAAGCCACCGTGATGCCTGGTGAAAGTTCCTTGCAAGTCTGAAAGTCATTGGACCTTAACATGCAGCCAACATCCACAAGAGTGGAACAGGGGATCTTATAAAAGATGGTGTGGTGTGATCTCGACATCGTTGAGGCAGCGTGGGACCACAAGTCTGCAGCGGAATTGGGACAAGAGAAGAGCCGTCTATGTGAGGACCTTCAGAGACTGCAGGACAGTGGAGCCTAGAGAAGGTAAAGGGTGAGCCCACCAAATTTTGAGATGATTGATTTTTCTGTTTTCTGCACCTTCTAGGAGGTTTGTTAAAGGTTAGTCATGGCATTGTTTTTTGAAGGTGTTCCTGTTTTACAGTGCCTTACGGTTTTTGAGCAGTACTGCAATGTGTATAAATAAAGGTAACTCACATTTTAAGTTGGTTACTCGAATGTGGAATCCTTCCATTTTCTAACCATTTGGCCCAGTGCAGGGGGGTGGCAGGTGAAGTCATTGGGTGCAGTGCTTGAGCCAAATCTGTCTGTCTGTCTGTCTGTCTGTGTGTGCATTCACTAATATTAGGCACATTTAGACATAACCAGTTAACATGAGGTAGATATTTGGGAGGAAAGCTAGAGAGCCCCCAAAAAAAGAAGACATGTATGTAGATATTCCTACTTGGATGTTCTCACTGTACATGTAACAATAAGGACTCGAGTCATGACCACATTTGGCATATGATTTGCTACTGCTAAGTTATAACAAATGCACCCTGAGAGTTTTCAGGTAAGGAAGACCGGAGTTTTGGATTCGGGTAGCTCTACTCGCTGATCATGGCGCTGGAGTGTTGATTAGGGAAGGTAAGTAAGAAGTTTGTAATCAACAGGGAGCTTGTAAACTCTTAACAGACTTCAGATACTAGGGGACAATGTAGTCAGGGATTGCACAAATGGTGACATTGAATGTTGATGAGCATTCACTACACCGTGCACACCATAAGAATCCTGTAAATCTATCTGCCCCACCAAGGCATGTAAGTCTTAAAGATCTCATCCCACTGAGAGCTGCTGCCAGCCTCAGGCACCAAAGGCCACCCAGCCAGGTGCCACTTAAACATCTCGTCCCATCCTAGGCTTGAGATCCCATTGCAGGCCTGAGCCTGTACACTAAAGCACTGGCATCTTCACATGTTCAACAAAAGCAAAAAGAATAGAAGATACAAAACAATCTCCGTATTGCCCAGCCAGATTATGTATACTCGTGGCTCCCTGCTTCCATGTGCTCTTTTTCTCTTTGGAAATCCTTGGGGAAGTCTGTCTGTCCAGATGAACTTCGGTAAACATCGCATCCCACCCAGGGATGCTGTCACCCAGCCATCTAAGCCAGCCCAGCTGAGTGTCACTTAAACCTTTCATCCTGCACAGCCGAATGCCATTCAAACATCAAACTCCTCCCAGCATTCTGCATTACTAGTAGCCCTTCTCATCTTCTCCATTGTAATTAACCTGTAATGTTTTATAGGTTTACTAGCTGTACCCCGTGGCTGCGCCCACATAGTAATGAAACGGGGCAAACTTTAAAAATCAATAGATGTTGGCACCGTATCTGATCGTGTTCAGCTCTGACAGGAGAGCGTTCCCCGCGCGGCGTGAATAGCACATGGCTGTGATATCTCTGCCAATCAGCAGCTACCCTCTAAAACTCATGGAGCTCTGAACTTTCTCTCACTCTCAAAACCATCAAACGTTACTCCTTAACAATCTGTAGATTATAATGTCTGCTGAACAAACAGGTATTGCTAACTAAACGGAGGCGAGGTGCGCTCCAACACATGGCGAGACATAGACCCACACGAACAGAGGGTGGCGAGTGAATGAGGAAGGTCTCGGCCCACAGCCACTCTCTTGGATTTGCATAAATACATCGGTACCGCAGGCGAGCTCTGGTACTTAGCATGATAAGAGAAGTCGCAAAATCAACCGGAAAATTCCAGCAAATTCTAGAAAACAACCAGATCTAAATCCGTGAAGTAATTCTCTTGTGAAAAACGGACAGACATACAGACAGAACGCACTTGGACCACGAAATATATATATAAATAAATACTTTTTAAAAGCTACACTTATATTAAGTTAAAAAAGTGTACTAAAAAGTAAAAAATAAGTCTCTCATACATCACTCGTAAAATAAGTGGGGACGCTAAGATTTTAAGAAGTGTTTTTTGAATGTTGATTGATGAAAAGTGTCGACCTTTTATTTTACGAGTGATGTATGAGAGATTTATTTTTTACTTTTAGTACACTTTTTTGGTTCTTTATTTCGCCTTATACAATTTCTTGTATTAGGAATTTGTTCGTTTTCGCATACCCCTTTGGGGTCAGAGCGCCCCTGGAGCAATTGAAGGTTAAGGGTCTTGCTCAAGGGCCCAGCAGAGTAGGATATCTTTTGGCAGTGACGTGGATTCGAACCGGCAAACCTTCAGGATACCGGTGCAGATCCTTAGCCTCAGAGCCACCACTCCGCCCTTAATAGAAGTGTGGTTTTGAAAAGGTATTTTTTATATATATATATTATTTTTAACTTTTTAGTCTTGGGTTTGTTTTAGTATAATTTTGTAATCAATATTTTAACACTTCCGTTGACGTTTATATGCACACATCTTCATACAAGATGCAAAAAGGATATTTCTATCTGTTACTAGCTCCATCTATTGGTGAAATCTTGAACTATTCTTCATATGAAAATTTCATTTCTTAATTAAGATGGATTGGTTGATCAATTAGTGAAACTGATTATTGATTTGTGTATTGTCATCGGAACTGAGTAAGTGTGCAACATTTCAAGTCATTCGGACAATAGGAAGTGGGTTAAATATCGATTACAAGATTTGAACCAGACAACAAACCGATGAAGTTAATATAAGCGTGGTAATAAAAAATACAAAACAAGCCCCGATTGCCCAGGCAGATTATGTGCTCATGGCTCCCTGCTTCCATGCACTCTTTTTCTCTTTGGAAATCCTTGGTGAAGTCCGTGGGTCCGTCCATCCATCCTCATGAGCTTCATTAATACTGCACTGTGACAGCTTTTAGGTCCTGTTAACTTGGCCCTCGGCATTAGCTTTCTGATCCAGATGTTAATTAGTGTGGTGGAGAGCAGGACTTTAGAGACCTCCACACCCCAGTTTGATGTCATTTTGGACCATCCAGGTGAATTTGTTGGACTAGTGTGGTGGGCAGAATGGCCTGCTCTCGTCACAGGTTTCTATTGTTCTTATAAATCCAATTGTGAATTCTGGCCTTTCCAGTGGTGACCTGCCAGTTTATTAGGTACAGCCCCCACCTTCTCATAAACTCTTCATTTAGACAAGTCATTTGTCATCTGATAGCGGCGTGTGGCACATGGCTGGCCATCGCTTGTAACGTGATAGTTGGCAGTAGGTGTGTCGATCCTAGAATTTCCCAAATGTTTTCATGAACACTTATGTCAAGAGTGGTATAAAAACTAAAATAGGAGCAGTGACAGGCAACCCTGTGGAAGAACACTGCTTGTGAATCAAAGGAGGATGACGAACAAACACCCGGGCCACAACCCGGCAAATCGCATCCAAATTCAACGTTGTTTACAGCGTGATGGGAAGTGTTTGAAATTACCGTGAAGTTAACAACCAGAAGATGAGATGAATGTGTGGATGAGGCAGTGCCAAGGTCAAAACCAGACAGGCAGAACAATTAAAAACGACAAAACCAAATGCTAAGAGAGAGCTGGAATTGAAAGAAGAATAAAATTGGGTTGAAAACGAGAGAGTTAATCTCCCGAGGGACATCGACTGTGTTGCACATCCCACCATATTTATGCTGGATGGCGGGACATGAGACGTGATCGGGAGTGATAAACAAAATGGCATCACATCAGAAAATGAACAAAGACATTAAAAAATTCTACACTTAAAAAACCCCTGCACGGTAACAGGAAGAGTATACAAAGGACCTTCCAAAGTAACAATAATTAGACAAAACTATACAATCATGACAAACGGAGTAAGGGATGTCACCTTTGAACACGCCTCTTACTGGAGCTTTTTTGGGTGCTGCTGTTGTCAACAAGGAACAAGAAAGTGTGTCTCCAGTGGGGACAGAGGCATCAAAATGGGCCCAGAAGGTGTGGAAAATCTTGGAGGATGGCAGGAAAAGAATTTGTGGGAAACAACCAGAGCCTATGGAGCCATCCTTTTGAGTGTGAACAGTTGGTGGCGGTGGTGTGATGGCATAGCACACATTAAAGTCCCCGATGCCCACTGAGGAGCATCTGAACAGCAAAGCGTATCCTGACCAGGGCCCACATCTTCATGGCTGCAGTTTATGAACGCCTGACTAGACACCTCCATCGTGATCACAAGGCACGTCTCCACACCAAATAGTTCCAATTGTTTCAATGGCCTGCACAGTCTCCGAATTTTAACCGTATGGATCATCGCTGAAATATCCTCCGTAACAGTAGTATATAATCGTTCATTTCCTGAGTAGATTTTAGGGGGTGGTATGAGATTCACGGCCTACACGTCAAGTAGAGGAGTTTAAAATGATGTCTAAAATTACCTGGAAGCCAGTGTAACAAACTGAGACTTGGGCTCGGATTTATCAGACGTCTCACAATGACTCCTAGGAATCACACAAAATGTTGGACAGATTTAAGAGTTTCTCCCGCCTTGGTGTAGGCCGCGTGAAGTAGTTATGAAGCGTCCTACACGCACACCTAACTAGGAGAAAGAGATCTTGACGTCACAATTCACAACGACGTTTTGCAGTGCCCTTGGAAATCATAAGGACGCTTAACTTGTTTTCTGATAACTAAGGCTGCGGCTTCACCAAAAACATCATAATAATATTCGAAGAACATCATAACATAAGATGCTGTGCAAATAATGCAGTAACAAACTCCGAGATGGCAACACTGTGACACACATGGAATGGGAGTAAAGCCCAATAGCAGACACGTTTATTTAGCAATGAATGATCCTTCAAGAAGAATCGCCTTCCCGCTGTTATGGCCACGGGAAACGCCTCGTAAAGTAACCGCAGTGTTACGTTGCATTCACTCTTCCTGGGTGCTGTTGTGTGCCGTGTTTCTGTCTGCAACGCCTTTATGACGCCCCGGGAGTCTGCACCTGCTTTCTAGAACCTTCCCGGGCTAGTAAAATGTAACGGGAATGTTCCAAGGGTTCATGGAATGCAGAGCCCAGTATACCTGTGTGACATCTGGCTGTCAATCACCCGTCCAGCCCCGCCTCTCTTCATGGTGAAATGCCGGCTGCTGTAAAATCGTTTGCATCCCTGAGCACCTGATCCTGTGATGTCACTTGTGATTTGCATACCACGTGTGTTCGTGCCATCGATCTCGCCAACAATTCCAGGACCAGCAGCGATTTGTATAAATGCAGCTTGCTTTAACGTTGCCTCGCGTGGAGAAGCGTTTACGTCTGCGTGTTACCTCGTTCGAAGTCTGGGGCAAAATTCGTGAAATGGCTGGTTGAGGCACACCCGAATCAAAAAGCTGCATTTTACACGTACACCACGTTACACCAACACTTTCATTTCATCCACCACCCCATGGCTTCTCCGCACAGATGAAGCAGTCGGGTATCATATAAGATTTGTTCCCGAATAATATTCCGTCTCTGTCAGGTTGGTATCTTTTTTTTTTTTTAACGAGTTCATTCTCGTCCATAATTTGTAAAACATTTGGCCTTCCCGGGATGTGCGTTTCAATCTCTGTCTGAGCCCCCAGCAAGTGTGGACGGCTCCTGCGCTCTCCTAAATCCTGATGACGGTATTAGTTGTTTCCTAAATTAATAAAATTGCTAAAACGCTTGTTGTCGTACTCCTAAGTGTCGGACCGAGTAGGCGTTACACGGAGACGCTGCGGCTGTCCGGACCACTTTCTTATTCCGAGATGCTTGATAAACGTGAGTTCCACGTCACACTTGTTAGTTCTAGTTATAATACTGTTTTGAATTAATCGTCAATTCGCTATAACAGCTTCTTTATGCAGCACTTAAATGTTAACCAAATGGATACTTTATTAATCCCAAGGGGAAATTCCCATACTCCAGCAGCAGCATACTGATAAAGAACAATATTAATTAAAGAGTGAGAACAATGCAGGTATAACAGACAATAACTTTGTATAATGTTAACGTGTACCCCGGGTGGAATGCTTTACAAACTAAAACACGAAGGCCCACAGAGTCACTAATGAAAGGCAGCACAGAACAGACCGGCACTTTTTAAAACCTCCAACCTTAACTGCAGACTTAGCGACAGAGTTGAGGACCCCCGGTTACTAAAGGCCGACTCGCCATGCCCAAGTCCACCAGTTGAATGACGTGACCCACCTGGCCATAAAGTGACAGGAGAGTCCACTATGCTTGAAGCCAACATAAGGGCCGACTTACTTCTGTTTCCTGCTTATTGTGAAAGTCCCTTCATTTTGCAACAATCTGAAGGAGCAGAAAGGAGATTTCAGAACGCGTGGAAATGTGGCAACCACATTTAAAATCTGTGTCAAAGTTGAGTCGCCTCAGTCACGGATGGATGGAGTCCAGCTCTGAGAGAGCCCCTCCGTTGTGGAACTGGAGTCGCATTACATGGGCTGACTCAGGGTTCAAGTCCCACAGGCCATCACTGCTTGCATCCTGGTGCTTTTGTTTTATAATCGCGGGCTCCACCATTGTGTGTATTTTTCAATGGCTGCGGCCACACGGATGGATTGAGAAAGTGTTGAGACCCCCTTCGCTTTCCGCACACTTTATTTTGTTGCAGATTTCATTTTAAATGGCTCCATTTGACATTTTTTTTCTCTCCCATCAGTGTACACTCGATAACCCAGAATGGCAAAGTGACAACCTGTAACCAGAAAGGTCTGCAAAAAATAATTAAAAATCCAAAACTGAAATCTGTCAGGCGTACCTTCAGACCCTTCATTCAGTGTAGGAGCCCCTTTGGCAGCTTTGAGTCTTCTTGGGTAAGTCTCTACAACAACACCACCACCACCACCATTTATTTCTAGAGCGTGTTTTCATACAAATGATGAAGCTCAAAGTGCTTTACAAGATGAAGAAAGAAAAAATATAAAAATTAGCATTCTTTCTGACAGATCCCCCTCAAGCTCCCTCAGATTGGATGGGAAGTATCTGTAAACTGGGTGGTCTCTCCACACATGTTCTGTGGGGCTTCTCCAGCATTGGCATAGCTTATGCTTTGGGTCATTGAACCGTCGCCCCATTCTGAGATGACATCAACAACACCATTTATTTCTAGAGCGTGTTTTCATACAAATGATGAAGCTCAAAGTGCTCTACAGGTTGAAGAATGTCGGTTTATTATTATAGCACATTTAAAACAACTTAGGAATGCTGCGGCCAAAGTGCTTTACAATAATACTGTAGAACAAAAGAAAACATACAAATAACATAAATAGAAATAAAATATAAGAACATAAATAAAATACATAATAAATAGAAGTAATGTTACATAATCATAATGAGGAAACGGAATGCAAGTGAATAGAAATGAGTCTTTAATCTCGTTTTGAATTGTCGACGACTCCTTTACGTGACGAGTTCCACAGATGAGGTGCCACAGCCCTGTCTGTCCCCCTTAGGGGACAACAAGAGACAAATGACCAGAAGATCTAAGCACTCTGGATGGCTGGTGTAAAACACACAATTCAGATAAACAGGCAGGAGCGAGTCCACGTAAAGATTTAAAAACTAGCAACAAGATTTGAAAATCAATTCGAAAACGGACAGGCAGCCCGTGTAAAGAAGTTAATATTGGAGAAACACAATCAGAGTTTCTTGGCCCATCCAGAAAGCGAGCGGCAGCATTCTGGACCAACTGTCACCTGCGGATCAGAGATTTGCTAATCCCAGAATACAGCGAGTTGCAGTAATCAAGGCGAGAGAAGATAAAAGCAGGAGTAGCTTTCTCAAGATCCCTAAAAGATAAAAAAGGCTCGATCTCACCTAAAAGACAAAGCTGGAAAAAGCAACGCTTGACTACAGAATTAATCTGTTTCTTCAAAGAGAGGTTACTGTCAAAGATAACACCAAGATTACGGACTTGAGGTTTGCAAAAGACAGAGAAAGAGCCGAGAAGTCCAAGACCAATGTGGGCTTTAGCTGATGGACCCGCTATAATGAAAAAATACAAAAATTAGAATTCGAAGTAACAAAGAATAAAGTACGGTCAGATGGCCAGGGAGGACAGAAAAAACAAACAAAAAAAAACTGTAGTTGCCTGGAGGAAAAAAAAAAAACCTGCAGGGGTTCCGAGATAACATAAATGATTTCAATCAGTCCTGATGGTTTTCAGGCTTCACGTGGAAGAAATAGATGACGATGGTCATGTGGACCTCTGGCCTTCCATCCATCAATGTAGGGGACAGCATGGCGCCCTGATCGGGTGGTGGGGGCGCAGATTGCCACAGAACAGCAGAGAAAGTAGGGGTGCGTACGAATTGCGGAGCCACGATAATTCACTACAGTGACGCTATGACAAAGCCGTGTTAACATAATGAGTTTTCATCATTTTTTTTTTTAAGGTGCTCCACCGTATCAGCCTGGCGAATTTCTATCGGTAAACTCGTATTCCAGATTTTCAAAGTGAACTTTATTGTCATCTCAAACATCTACAAGTATACAGATAGTCGAAGTTATCCAACCCACTGTATCTAACTACAGGGTCACGGGGGTCTGCTGGAGCCAATCCCAGCCAACACAGGGCGCAAGGCAGGAATCAAACCCCGGGCAGGGCGCCAACTCACCGCAGGGCACACACACCAAGCACACACTAGGGACAATTTAGGATCGCCAATGCACCTCTCCTGCATGTCTTTGGACTGTGGGAGGAAACTGGAGCACATCAGACACGGGGAGAACATGCAAACTCCACGCAGGGAGGACCGTCAATAGATATACGTAGATAATACAGAAATGATCAGTGTATGATAATAGTTAAGACGTGTAAAAAATGACAGGTCAGAATGCTTCACAGCAGAAGGATATCAAGAGTGTCCAAATACTTAAAGGAGATTTTCAGTTCTTCTCTACCTGCCCACTCGTCTTTGCAGGAAAGTGTCCTGCATGTATAAAAGTTCTGTTTTTAGAGGTGGTGGTTGAGGCCGTGTGGAAGATCCCAGGGGGCAGCCTGGTGTTAAGGAGTCTGATAGCTTGGGGGTAAAAACTCACCTGCAGCCTGGCAGAAATGGCTCTGATGCTGGGGTGTAAGGGGGTCCTGCTCAATGCTGCAGGCCTTGCGGACACTGTGTTTGTAAAATATCTCCTGCAGTCAAGGGAGAAGCACCCCAATAATGTTCTCTGCTGTCTTCACTATCCTTTGCAGGCATTTGCGGTCGGATATGTTGAAGTTGCCGTACCAGACAGTGATGCAGCTGGTCAGAACACTCTCAATGGTGCCTCTGTAGAACATGGTGAGGATGGAAGTGGGAAGATGTGCTCGCTTCAGCCGCCTCAGGAAGTGTAGTCTCTGCTGGGCTTTCTTGATTAGTGATGAGGTGTTATGTATCCACGTAAGTTCCTCAGTTATGTGCACACCGAGGAACCTGGTACTTCTAACAGTCTTCACATCAGATTTTAGGTGCATATCCACTTGTTTTAAGTGTAGCTGTTGGAATTATAAGCAGACACTCATTTGAAGATCTAAGGGTACGATTTGGTGACCAGCATTCTGAGATACAGGATGGAGCGAGATGATTGAAGGCTTTGCACACCATAAGCAGGATTTTAATGTCTCTGGAGCAGGTTTTCCTTCAAGGATCTCTCAGCATTTGGCTGAATTTATCCTTCCCTCTGTTCTGACCAGTCTCCCAGTCCCTGCAGCTCCATAGCTTGATGCTGAGACCACCAGGCTTCACTGTAGGGATCTCGTTAGGAAGGTGACGAGCAGTGCCAGGTCTTTGCCGCACATAGTGCTTGGAGTTCCACCCAGAGAGTTCACTTTTTGTCTCATCACACCCGGGAAGCCTTTAAACTGTTGGCTTCTGCACAAGCGAAGCTTCAGTTGAGCAGCTCTACCATAGACATCTTAACTGGTGGAGCACTGCTGAGCTGATTGTCCTTCTGACAGGTTCTGCCATCTTAGCAGAGGACTTGTTCGAGTGACCACTGGCTTCTTGGGTCATCACCCTGTCCAAGGCTCTTCTCGCTCGGTTACTCAGTTTGCCCAGATGGCCGACTCTTTGACCAGTCCCAGTGGTTCTGTACTTACTCTGTTTCACAATTCTTCAGGTCACTGCACTCCTGGGTCTGGGACCGCTCAGGGCTTTAAAAATGGTTTGATCCTCTTGCCCCTGATCTGTGCCTCACCGCAATTTGGACATGGAGGTCGACAGAGAGTTCCATGGCTTGTGTCACACAAGTGTGATTAGGGTCCAGTTCAGGGTGTGACAACACTGGGAAAAGGGTTAGTAAAGGGTACTAAGGCCTCTCTCCTTCTTCCCACAGCACCACGGATGGCTAAGTTACTTTCCTTCCTTCCTGATGACCTCACTTCCGTCCCGCCCTGATGACCTCACTTCCGTCCCGCCCCGATGACCTCACTTCCGTCCCACCCCGATGACCTCACTTCCGTCCCGCCCCGATGACCTCACTTCCGTCCCGCCCCGATGACCTCACTTCTGTCCCGCCCTGATGACCTCGCTTCCGTCCCGCCACCATAATATAAATGCTCTATCTTTGTTTACAGCACTCAAGACCGTTTTCAGTCCTTAGTGATTTCTCTGCCTGACGATATATGGGGGGCCAAACCCCAAATCTTTATCTTTTGTTTTTTTGCCGTTATTCTACACTTGTTTTTTTTTTGTCCTGACATGCAGTGTGAATTGTGGGACCTTCTATACATGGGGTCACACGTGTGTTCATTTCTAACCGATGTCCCGTCAATTCAGTTTGTCACCGATGTGATCCAATCAAGTTCTAGAAACCTCTCCAGGAGAATCCAAGCAAACCGGAGGCACATGAGCACAACATGGTGGGCAATTACTTCAAGGAAGGAGAGATTTCAGTTTTCGAGTTTTTGGCCAACCTTCCTTCAAACGTGTGCTCACTTTGTCTTTTTGGGTAACTGAGTGTCGATAGGCGGGGTCATAACCTCCAAGGACACACCCATAACAACAATGGGGGGGCATAACAACGGGTGCCTAACAGCTCAATTACCTGTTAAAGGATCATTCTGAAGATGACCGCTTATGACCCCCTGCCCACCCGCGCCTGACTGGCTTGCAAAGATTTCTTCCGACTTCTCTCTGCTTGTGGGTTTTTTAAGCCTTGAAGTTCCCGTTTTTTCGTTTTCCTTCTTCCTCTTCTGTGATGAGTCCTTGGGGCTGTCAGCACGGTCACCCGAGAGAGCTGAATGGGCCGCGTCTACAAGTGTGTCCCTTCAGAAAAACAACAAAAAGCCCACGTTCATTTCGCAGACCCCGAGATTTGCCCCCATTTTTTGGAGCCCTTGGCACGGGTGACGCATTATCGATGGTGCCCAGCTGCTACCCTGTGCCTTCTCTCTTCTCCTGATGCGTTTCTTCACAGCTGCCAGACGTGGTGACGCAAGAGACCCTCGGGGGACGTTCTGTTGTCCATTTTATTGCTTGTTTTGTTTTTAAGAGGGAAAAAGTGTGTCAGGAGTGCAGCAATCTCAGAAAGCAAAGCACTAAGGGGACGGCGTGCTGGAGACGAGCCCCTTTTATGTAATCAATTACTCAGCAGAAAGAATGGAAGGACTTGACTTTAGAGAGCCCTCACTCTCCCGAGCCGGACTTACAAGAAGTGCTTATGAATTCTTAATGGTCTTTGATCACTCAGACGCAGCCGAGATGGCTGACTTTAGAGTTCTGTCGAGCGCTCAGTGCTGCGTAATGAGACAGAAACAAAAGACAACAAAAAAAAAAAAAAAGGAAGAGGGCGGTTAACAGGAAGAAAAAGAAAAGTTGGTGCCAAAGTAACTTAAGAGAGGACAGCATCTGCAAGGCACTTCTTGTTTTTCTTTCGGTTGTTTAAAAACGGGGAAATTCCTAAAATCTGAAAGTCTGGAAATGCTGCGATCAGGTTTAAAAAAGAAAAAGAAAGAAGGCAGGAAATCGCATCTCTTCGCTCAACTTGTGTGCGGTTTTCAAAAAGTGACGTCGAGAAGCAGTGAGTGGGCAGCTGTGGACTTGGTAGCCGTGCTGCAGAGATTCCACTTTTTTTCCATTCCTGACACTGACAAGTACATCTGTCAGTGCTTGGCTTCAGAGACCACCATGGTGACCATCGAGACCAGAAGCCAACCCCTGAGAATTCGTACATGGCTGCAGCCTCCTCCTTAACATCTCGTGGAGACCACTGCAGAGTACGTCTTACTCCGATCACTAGGACGGCATTTTGTTCACTTAAGAGGTATAGCAAAAGTTAGACCCCTTATAACTTTTGCCAGATGGTGAAAAGTGAGTTCATGTTTTTGTTTTTAGCCGACAAGATTACTGCAACGCACTCCTCTCAGGACCACCCAAAAAAAAAAAAACAACATCAAACGAATCTTAACAAGGAAAAGAAAATCCGAGCCCATCACACCAGTATTGATGTCACTACACTGGTTACCCGTGTCATTTAGAATTGACTTTAACTCTTTGAGGGCTGAATATTTTTTCCAAAAGCACACAAAGCAATGGTTTCACACACAAATCAACATAAGCGTCTGCTGCTTAGTGCCGTGACTGCTGTTGGTGCACATTTGGCACCTCAATGGTCAGCAGGAATGCACGGTGGGCCGGCTGCCTGGCTGTCTTCACACAGCAGGTGGGTGGTGGTGGTGGCGGTCGCAGTGTCTCGCAATATGGTTTGTACCTCCTGTCATCATAAGTGGTAATCCTCCCAGGCGACCAATCAGATGATGCTGGTACCTCACTTTCATTTTTGATCTCCATCTCCAGATCACTGACAAGTCAGAGTCCTATTCAATGCAATGCTTTGCACATATGCTTTGGTCTCTTGCCAGATGTCGATGCCGTTTTAGAGGTTGTTTGCTCTTCGCTACTCATGCACACGCTTGGAATCGAGGTCAAATCAACAAAGCTATGTAACTTTCCTTCAAACTAAATCATAAAGACGAATTCTGTTACAGTTTACAGCTGATTACCATCCTCTACCCCTAAATTTTGACAAAAGTCGACATCAGCCCTGAAAGAGTTAAAATCCTGCGTATGGTTTACAAAGCCTTCAATAATCTTCTCCATCCTATATTTCAGAGTGACTCTCGCCTTACACTCCAAGTCGTATCCTCAGATCTTCAAATGAGGGTCTGCTTAGAATTCCAAGACCTAAACTTAAAAGAGTTTCCTCCCACAGTCCAAAGACATGCAGGTTCGGTGCATTGCCGATCCTAAATTGTCCCTAGTGTGTGCTTGATGTGTGTGTGTGTGTTTGTGCCCTGCAGTGCGCTGGTGCCCTGCCCAGGGTTTGTTTCCTGCCTTGCGCCCTGTGTTGGCTGGGATTGGCTCCAGCAGACCCCCGTGACCCTGTAGTTAGGATAGAGCGGGTTGGATAATGGATGGATGGAAGCTTAAAAGAAGACTTCATTGTGTTGTAGATTTCATTTTGCCGTTTTTGTTCATCAGTCTACACTCAGTAACCCATAATGACAAAGAAAGGTTTGCAAATTTCTTACAAATCAGAAACTGAAATCTCCCATTCGTATACGTATTGAGACCCTTAACTCAGCTGAAGCCCCTTTGGCAGTCTCCTTGGGTAAATCTCTGCCAGCTTTACACAACTGCATTCGGGCCGCGTGTCCCATTCATCCTGGTAGATCGTCATATCTCAGAATGCCTTTCAGCTTACACTCCAGATCGTACCCTTAGATCTTCATGAGGGTCTGCTTATCATTCCAAGAGCTAAACTTAAAAGAAGTGGTGAGGCGACCTTCTGCTGTTAGGCACCTAAAATCTGGAATAGCTGACCGATAGGAAATTGTCAGGCTGATACGGTGGAGCACTTTAAAAATCTTTAAAAACGTATTACTTTAACATGGCCTTCTCATAGCGTCATTTTAGTGTAAATCTGATATTCTGTTTATGCATTGAATTGTCGTTTTAATCATATCTCCGCAATCTGTACTAACCCTTACTTTCTCTGCTGTTCCTTTTCTGTTTTTTTGTGGTGGCGACCTGCGCCACCTGTGAATCGAAGACTTGAAGCAGTCACTGAATGCTGGGATATGCGACAAAGAACTGAATATGGCAATGGCTTTAATAGACCTGCTATTGCTGTGTCCTAAACGTTATGGTGCCCTGAAGTAGGAGGGGGCCGTGTAGACAAAGTGTCGTGTGAGCAAAATGTCTGCAAATCCCCTTCAATCAAAGTCTGTAATGTGTGCTGTGATCGTGATGACTCAATGGTTTGATTTGTCACTTTAAACTTTGGAGCAGAGGAGGGAAATCAAGGAACAAATGGGGCTTTGTCCCAAATTTTAATGGTGGGCTTTGAACATTACACTGGTGCTTCTTCTTTTTTCGGCTGCTCCCGTTTGGGGTCGCCACAGCAGATCATCTTCTTCCATCTCTTCCTGTCCTTGTCATCTTGCTCTGTCACACCCATCACTTGCATGTCCCCTCTCACCACATCCATAAACCTCCTCTTAGGCCTTCCTCTTCTCCTCTTACCTGGCAGCTCTATCCTTAGCATCCTTCTCCCAATATACCCACCATCTCTCCTCTGCACAGTCTAAACCAACGTAATCTCACCTCTCTGACTTTGTCTCCCAACCATCCAACCTGAGCTGACCCTTTAACGTCCTCATTTCTAATCCTGTCCATCCTCGTCACACCCAATGCAGATCTTAGCATCTTTAACTCTGCCACCTCCAGCTCAGTCTCCTGTGCCACCATCTCCAGTCCATATAACATAGCTGGTCTCACTACTGTCCTGTAGACCTTCCCTTTCACTCTTGTTGATACCCGTCTGTCACAAATCACTCCTGACACTCTTCTCTACCCATTCCAGCCTGCCTGCACTCTCTTCTTCACTTCTTTTCCACATTCCCCATTACTCTGTACTGTTGATCTCAAGTATTTAAACTCATCCACCTTCACCCGCGCTACTCCCTTCATCACTGACCTCCCTCTCATTCACACACATGTATTCTGTCTTGGTGGTCCTACTGACCTTCATTCCTCTCCTCTCTAGAGCAGATCTCCATCTCTCCAGGGTCTCCTCAACCTGCTCCCTACTATCTCTACAGATCACGATGTCATCAGTAAACATCACAGTCCACGGGGACTCCTGTCTAATCTCGTCTGTCAGCCTGTCCATCACCATTACAAATAAGAAAGGCCTCAGAGCCGATCCCTGATGTAATCCCACCTCCGTCACTCCTACCGCAGACCTCACCACGGTCACACTCCCCTCGTTCATATCCTGTGCCACTCTTACGTACTTCTCTGCCACTCCCGACTTCCTCATACAATACCACAGCTCCTCTCAGTCACCCTGTCATTTGCTTTCTCAGGTCCACAAAGACGCAATGCAACTCCTTCTGTTCTTCTCTATCCTTCTCCATCAACACCCTCAGAGCAAACATCACATCTGAACATTACGCTGCAATGTACCGTATATACCCATGAATAAGTCAGGGCTTGATTTTACCGTATAATTTCTGGTATTTTATAACGTCGGTTGTATAAGTTGAATGCAGAAAACTCACGCTATTGGTCCAAGAGCTAATGATATGCTGATGCCCACCTGAGAGAGTAACCATGGAGCCTTTGTTTTCTATGTATTGTGCCCATGTGACCACATGGTGATACCCGAACTATTCCAAAGAGACATTTGCACTGATTTGTGTTTTTTGTGTCTCACACCCTCATACACCTTTATTGTAAGAGCATCCCTTATCTATGATGGAGCGTTCGACCAGAAGAAAATATGAAGCTGGTTTTAAATTAAAAGTCGTTGAAGTGGCGAACGAAATTGATAACTGTGCTGCTGCAACAAAATTCAATGCATTTTAGAAACTGGTGCGAGATTGGAGGAGGCAAGAAGATGTAAAAAAAAAAAAAAAAATTTGAAGTGTCACATTTTTGAACCGGCGTATAAGTCGGGGTCTGATTTTATGATTGCTTTTTTGGGTTTCAAGACGCGACTTCTACGCGAGCATATACGCCAGTTAACACGCTGGATTGTGGTTCCTTTTCGCACAAATGGTCTTCAATAGGAAACTCATCAGAGCGCCATACCTGCCGACTTCTAGTCATCCTGGGGCAACGGGATCAGCTCTGACTGAGTGTGGCTGTGTGTGTCCTGCAATCGACTGGTGGTCTACACTTGTATTGAATGAAGGGGGTTCACAAACTGAATGTGTGGGCAGATGCTTAACACATCATGGTACAGATCGACTTACAGTTGTGCTTGAAGGTTTGTGAACCCTTTAGAATTTTCTACATTTCTGCATAAATATGACCTCAAACCATCAGATTTTCACTCAAGTCCTAAAAGTAGATAAAGAGAAACCAGTTAAACAAATGAGACAAAAATATTATACTTGGTCATTTATTTATTGAGGAAAATGATTGAATATTACATATTTGTGAGTGGCAAAAGTATGTGAACCTCACGGATGATCAGTTAGTTTGAAGGTGGAATTCGAGTCAATGGGATGCCAATCAGCTGTGAGTGGGCACCCTGTGTTATTAAAGAACAGGATCTATCAAAGTCTGCTCTTCACAACACATGTTTGTGGAAGTGTATCATGGACGAACAAAGGAGATTTCTGAGGACCTCACAAAAAGAGTTGTTGATGCTCATCAGGCTGTTAAAGGTTACAAAACCATCTCTAAAGAGTTTGGACTCCACCAATCCACAGTCAGACAGATTGTGTACAAATGGAGGACATTCAAGACCATTGTTAGCCTCCCCAGGAGTGGTCGACCAACAAAGATCACTCCAAGAGCAAGGCACACGTGTAATAGTCGGCGAGGTCACAAAGGACCCCAGGGTAACTTCTAAGCAACTGAAGGCCTCTCTCACATTGGCTAATGTTCACGTTCATGAGTCCACCATCAGGAGAACACTGAACAACAATGGTGTGCATGGCAGGGTTGCAAGGAGAAAGCCACTGCTCTCCAAAAAAAACATTGCTGCTCGTCTGCAGTTTGCTAAAGATCACGTGGACAAACCAGAAGACTATTGGAAGAACGTTTTGTGGACGGATGAGACCAAAATAGACCTTTTTGGTTTAAATGAAAAGCGTTATGTTTGGAGAAAGGAGAACACTGCATTCCAGCATAAGGACCTCATCCCATCTGTGAAACATGGTGGTGGTAGTATCAGGGTTTGGGCCTGTTGTGCTGCGTCTGGGCCAGGATGGCTTGTCTTCATTGATGGAACAATGAATTCTGAATTATATCAGAGAATTCCAAAGGACAATGTCAGGACATCTGACCATGAACTGAATCTCAAGAGAAGGTGGGTCATGCAGCAAGACAACGACCCTAAGCACACAAGTCGTTCTACCAAAGAATGGTTAAAGAAGAATAAAGTGAATGTTCTGGAATGGCCAAGTCAAAGTCCTGACCTTAATCCAATCGAGATGTTGTGGAAGGACCTGAAGAGAGAAGTTCATGTGAGGAAACCCACCAACATCCCAGAGTTGAAGCTGTTCTGTACGGAGGAATGGTGGTGTGCAGGAATGAGCAAAAGTTACCGGAAATGTTTAGTAAGGGGGGGTCACAGCAGATACTGAAAGCAAAGGGTCACATACTTTAGCCACTCACAAATATGTAATAGTCGATCATTTTCCTCAATAAATAAATGACCAAGTATAATATTTCTGTCTCATTTGTTTAACTGGTTTCTCTTTTTCTACTTTTAGGACTTGAGTGAAAATCTGATGATGTTTTAGGTCACATTTATGCAGAAATATAGAAAATTCTAAAGGGTTCACAAACTTTCAAGCACAACTGTACCTGCGGACCTAACTGCCAACCTGGTGGATTCATGGCGTATGTGTCAGCGTCGTGTTTCTGACAACTTGAAGGCAGGCCGTGTGGCCGAGTGGCGATGTGGACTGCCCTGAATTCTTCCCACCCTTTTGTTCTTCTTGGGTCTTGGAGTCAACCGGACGGAAGTATGGTGAGCCCCCTCTCCTCATTGTACTTCCAGACTAATCTGAAAAGAGAAAAGGAAACGTGTGTGTATCACTCAGGTGGTCTTTACAGCTGAGTTACAGGGGGTTTTCAACCTGCTCTATAGAACGGAGACTGACAGAGTGCAACAGACGAATCATGGAATAGGACAGAAACTGCCGGCCGTTCTGGGCGATGATCTGCCGCTGGATGTGTCGAAGTAATTGGTGCCCTTGCAGGAGCCTGCGGCGAGGCCCACGCCTTCTTGTCTGCCTGTAAACAGATGTTTGCCATTTTCCGTCCATCTGCTTAAAATCTGCAGCTTGTCTTGACGTAAGAGCAAAGTGAGGAAAGCAGGAAAGGTTAATCGCATTAGAGTGGAGCAGCAGTTATCTGTGGGCAGCGCACTGGAACCACAGGGTGTGCGCTACGCTAAGTGATTTCCAGGAGTTTGGGGCTTCTGTGGCTTTGAGTCACCAACGTGTCCTGCGCCATCTTGTCTTTCAGGTGCTGACAGAGGACACGTACTGGTGGACCGCACTTGTATGGTGTCATAAAACCATACGGCAAAATCGGGTGGGAGTTTTCATGCTGGTCTGCTGCTCTCATCTCTATATCTATATATAAAATCCAACGTCTGTGTATCTGTCTGCTTTTCATGAGAGAACTACTTAACAGATTTAGATCGGGTTTTTTTTCTATAATTTGCATGAACATTCCAGTTGATTTTGCGACTTCTCTCATCGTACTAGGAATCAGAGTTCGGTTGCAGCAACGATTTATTTGAATGGAGGGGGAGGTAGAACCTCAGGAGTAGGGGAGCTGGGTGGGGCCCTCCTCAGTCACACGCCAGCCTCCGTTCGAGTCGCTCTACCTCTCGCCACGTGTTGGAGCGCACCTCGCCTCCGCTTAGCTAGCGCTACCTGCTTGTTCAACAGACATTATCATCTAGAGATTGTTAAGGAGTAACGTTTGACGTTTTTGAGAGGGAGATCAGAGCTACGTGTGTTTTAGAGGTTAGCTGCTGATTGCCAGAGATATCATGGCCAAGTGCTCTTCTCCCCACGCGGGGGACGCTCTCCCATCAGAGGTGAACACGATCAGATACAATGCCAACGTTTGAGGATGGAGAGTACCGACCTTCCGCTTGCCCAGAGATATCTTGCCAACTTTTTACATATATACTAGGGGGTTCACCCCCTGCTTGCTTCACTTGCCAGGGGCTGGCGCTATGCACTAACCACTTTGCGTCTCTGCCACTCACGTCGTGAAGAGGGGGGCTGAATGCACCCCAAGAAGACGCGGTAGCTCCTCCGAAACCCCCTGTAAAAACGGTGATACGGTTTATTTTTTTACCTCCTCTTTGCTTGATTTGCTGCTGCTGCTGCCGTGTCGTGTGATCTGAATCTCGCGCGGTGCTTTGAACATTTAAAATCCTGTACAGCAGCTGTCCTACTCTTTGTCTTTTATTTCTGGCCCCAGGCCCGGTTAAATCTCTTGGCACAAAGTCTCGTCTCGCGGGATGTGAGTTCTGGATATTTTTTAGTTTAGAATTTAAAAGCGGATTAAGAATCTGAAAATCTAACAACATCACATTAAAGTTTGATAAATTCTGAAAAGAATGATACCAAACATATATGTGTAGGTTTTAACATAAGCCTGATTTAAAGCATGACAATAAACAACGTGATATAAAATCGTTGCACTTTTAGGCTTAGGATTTTTATATATAGAGAGAGTAGACGTCTGTCTGACTGTCTGCTTTTCACGAGAGAGCTACGTGACGGATTTAGATGTAGATTCTGGCTGAATTTTGCGACCTCTCTCATCACACTAGTATCACATTTCGCTTGCAGTACCAATTTATTTGCGAGAATCTGAGAGACACGCAGCAGGCCGAAGGGAAGGGGCTCACTCACATGCCAGCCTCGGGGTGTATCTTACATGCGCTTAGCTAGCGAACGACAGAACGACTTAACGGATTTAGATCGGGTTTTTTTTTTCTAGAATTTGCTTGAACATGCTGGTTGATTTTGCGACTTCTCTCATCACTCTAAGTATCATAGTTCGCTTGCGGTACCAATTTATTAGCGCAAATCTGCGAGAGACTCATTTGGGCTTACGCGTCTGCCTCGGGGTGTATCTTACATCCGCTTAGCTAGCGAATGAGAGAACGACTTAACGGATTTAGAGCGTTTTTTTTTTTTTCAATAATTTGCTTGAACATTTCGGTTGATTTTGCGACTTCTGTCAGAGTGCTAAGAATCATACTTTGCATGCAGGAGCAATTTAATCGCGCTAATCCAAGAGACAGAGGCTGCGGGCCGAGGGGAGGGCGAAGCGTGACGTCAGGAGTGGGGAGCCGGGTAGGGCTCTCCTCACTCATGTGCCACCCTTGGACTATACCTTGTCTCTGCTTAGCTAGTGAATGAGAGAACGACTTCTGCCTCGGGGGTGTAACCTTAACTCCGCTTAGCGAATGACAGAACTAATTAACGGATTTTGATCGGGTTTTTTTCTAGAATTTGCTTGAACATTCCGTTGATTTGACGTCTTCTCTCATCGTCCTAAGTATCATAGTTCGCTTGCGGTACAGATTTATTAGTGCATATCCGCGAGAGACTCATTGGGATGCGCACTCGTCTGCCTCGGGGGCTTAACCTTAACTCCGCTTAGTTAGCGAATGACAGAACTACTTAACGGATTTTGATCGGGTTTTTTTCTAGAATTTACTTGAACATTCCAGTTGATTTTACGTCTTCTCTCATCACTCTAAGTATCATAGTTCGCTTACAGTACCGATTTATTAGCGCAAATCCACAAGAGAGTCATCGGGCTAGGGTTTGGGGCGGTGCCCTCCTCACTCATGCGTCTGCCTCAGGGGCGTAACCTTAACTCTGCTTAGTTAGCGAATGACAGAACTACTTAACGGATTTAGTTTTTTCTAGAATTTGCTTGAACATTCCGTTGATTTGACGTCTTCTCTCATCGCCCTAAGTATCATAGTTCGCTTGCAGGAGTGATATATCTGCGCTAATCCGAGGCAGAGGCTGTGGGCCAAGCGTTCCCTCCTCGCTCGCTCACTCACGCACGCACCGGCCTCTGTTTACGTCGCTGTTCCTCTCGCCATGTGTTGGAGTGTTCCTTGCCTGTGTTTAGCTCGCGGTACCCGATTGTTGATTGATGTTTAAAGTTTGTCCGGTTTCACTGCTACGCGGAGTGGAGTCGCGGGGGACGGCTAGTACAGTTTACACGTCACATTCTGTTTTAACAAAATTAATTTTTTTTTTTTGTTGTTGGTCCCGGTCAATTTCCTACCGTGTTTAAAAAAAAAAAAGGTAAAAAAAAGCAGCAAAATGTGAGTATTTCATCTGTATCTCCAGCGATTCAGGAGCTTGTGGAACTGCCAGACAGATTTCACGTTTATGTCACTTATGGTTTAGTCGTCATTGTGACCCCCAAACGACTCCAGTCTGAACCACAGTGTAAGCGGGCCCACCGCGTGACATCAGCGACTGACGCGTCATAAAAAGCGATCACCTCCTGAACCAAGCGGAGCTCCGGAGGTCCACAGATATCCAAGGCAATTACGCTGTAGTTCGTCTCTGGGGGTCCTCTAAGCCCACTCGGCACAACGAGCAGATACCGGGGATTCATGTTTTTGGCTCACCCTTCTTCAAAAGTGCTGACTGCTGAGTTTCCTTCATTCCAGCGAACTTTGTAAATGAACCCTGTTGTCCTTACTGTGAGGCAGCAGTGCCACCACCGTGCCACCCCTGATGGCTAAAAGAATACATTTTAGAAGCACTCGCTTTTCCTTGCCTTATGAAAACAGGTAGCAGAATCAGTTTTAAAGGTGTGCTGTTATTTCTTGCCTGACTTGTACCTTCGACGCCTTTGCTTGGTGTCCTCGTGCGTCTGACGCTGTTTTGCCCGACGTTCCCCTCAGACCTGTCATTTCTTGCTCAGCTCCGGTCCTTTTTTACATTCCCGTCTTTGAAGTGTGGCACCTTTGCTTTGGCACTCGCAATTCCTCTTCTGATTGTGTCACCAAAGCCAAACTGACCAATCGGATTGCTCAGACACACACACACACACACACACACACACACACCGACCTTAGCCTTTTATTATATTCGCTATATTCTCTAGAGTTTGTAATCCGTGTATTTCATCAAAAACTGAGCTTTGGGATCAGCAGTTGTGATAAAGGAATGAGCAGGAGGTGCCAGAAAACAGAAATTAACAAGGGGCCGGTGGTGTCAAGTCAAGTCGGGGAGCCTGCACTGGTACAGCACGTTGCCGCACCCGCTACACGACCAAACAACTCGGGATCCCGGTTGGCAACCCCCTAGGCAGACACGCGGTCCAGTCCCACCCTCTGGAAATGACCCTCTATTTGCCATAGCCATGTGTTACGTGGGCGACCCCTTGGACTGGTCCAGCCACTCGGGTCCCCAACAATGAGGATCTTACGAGCTGATCACCGTCTGGGAGACGTGCCGTAACTGACGCTCCCTCACAATGCCAGTCATGTGCCTCATTTGGGACTCCGTGAGCAACACAAAGTCAGACCAGCGGGACCCAAGGATTCACCAAAGAGACACACATGAAGGAGTCCAGTCTTCGTCTAAGGTCACGGGATAGCGTCCATGTCTCACAAACAGGAAGCACTAGGACTCTAAAGACTTGGACCTTCGTCCTTTTGCATAGACATCAGGAGCGCCACACACCCCTTCCAGCGACCTCACAACCCCTCCATGCTCTACCAATCCATCTACTGACTTCATAGGAAGAGTCACCAGAGACGTGAATGTCACTGCTGAGGTCAGTAAACCTCTCGACAATGTAGTGTACGATTTTAAAATTTGGGTTTTCTGGTACTCCACGCAGCCCTACGCCAAACGCATCACAACTGACTGCCCTCCAGAAAATGAAGGCCTCGCCCAATTTGCACCTCCAGGCCGTTCAGAGAGCCACAGCACGGACGTTGTTGGGCAAATGCTGATTTAATTTGCCACATGCTCACCATTTAATGGCTGGCATGCTGTTCACTTACACCAGGGGTGCTCGATCACAGTCCTGGAGGGCCGCAGTGGCTGCAGGTTTTCATTCTAACCCTTTTCTTAATAAGTGACCTGTTAACTTCTTTTGAATTCATTTTAATTGACTTGTTTTTTGAGATTTGTTCCTCTGAATTGCTTCATTTCTTTCCTTAAACAGAAATGAAATGTGACGTGAGTGAGCCAACAGAAGACCACCTAAATCAGGGGTCCTCAGTCACAGTCGTGGTGGGCCGCAGTGGCTGCAGGTTTTTGTTCTAACCCGGTGGCTTAATTAGAATTCTTGCCAATAGTTTAATTTCATGGCTTGTTAGTCTCTTTAACTCTGCCATGTCAGGTCGTTCTCATATCCTCGATTTTCTTCCCCTTTTTAAGGATATCATCCTAACGATTTGAAGGCTAAAATGGAGGCGTAATTCTCAGTCCTTCACTTTTTTCTCTTCCCTATTTTTCCAAGTATTTAATTAAACCCAATAGTGCACGATAAATACACAGAGGTGTCAATGGTAACAAACTACATGGAGGGACGCTGGTCTCTTTTGTCATCTTATTGCTAATAAGGAGCGATTAAAAACCAAGACTAAAATAAGCAATCAGGGTTCAAAATCTTAAAGAGGGAGACCACTAAAGTGAAGCAGACATGTCACTGGAGCAGTAAAGGCTTCTAATTAAGGAATTGGGTTAAAGCAAAAACCTGCAGCCACTGCGGCCCTCCAGGACCAGGACTGAGGACCCCTGACGTACAGATGGGGCCACGTCAAATAGCCGCGGCCATGTGAATGGCGTACGGCTCCCCTATGCACGCCGTGATCCCCCCCCTCCCTCTACTAACAGAAGGCGTGTCAAGAGTTCACAGTAAACACGCCCATTCATGCCCTATTTATTCATTTACCTGGCTCCACCACTAGATGGCGCTTTATTCTCAAGAACACGTTAACACACGCCAGCAATTTAGCTGCGCTGAGTTGCAATCACGTGATTTTAACAACCCACCCCCTCCCCCGCCGAACTGACGCTAACCAAACTGCGCTACAGAGATTAAGATGGCGGCTTACCACTAGAATTACCAGAGCCTACGAAAAAACTCGTAAATCCGTCCCACCTTAAATCGCTTCTTAAAACCGTTCTCACCTCTCCGCCAGCGTCTTTTGTTAATAAACTAAATGTGCTGATAAAAGAAAAGCTGCAAGTAGCCGGCTATTCCATCTCCCGCTGACTTTAAACGTGCACAAACTTCTCCCAGCTCATTGCCTTGATTGATTTTCTGGGACACTGACTTGCTTTTAAATCTGTTATGTCGGTTGGCTTTGAGGGGCAATTCTTTATTTCTTTATTTATTTTTTTATGACTGAGGTCTCTCTGTGGCAAACCAGGAAACGTCACTTATCTCGTGTCACTTATCTCATGGTGTCTTATCAACTGTCAGTTCAACTCAGCCTGACAGAAGCAGTCTTGAGGCCAGTGAGAGTCCGAGGAAAAGTACGCAGAGGGAGCCGAGCGTTAAAAAAAAAAACCTGATTGGTCCCCTCATTGCAAAAAAAAAAAAAAACCCTCCAAATGAGGTCGTTTTTCAGATTTAGGAAACTCAAAGCTATTTTGTTGAAGGTCCTTCAAAACAAGCCCCCTCTTGAATGACACCCTTGTCCTTCTTCTACACAAACTCCTTTCACTCAGCGAAACCAAAATTAAACTCGGGTTGTTTTATGACGGATGAACAGAATTAACTACACTGCTCCAAAAAAAAAAAAAAATGAAGGGGACGCTTAAGTCACACGTCAGATCTCGATGAATGAAATATTCAAGTGGAAAACCTTTACTCAGTAATGTTGTGTAATTCATTGAGAACAAAATGATGCCACAACAGTCCGTGGAAGCCGAAATCACCGACCCAGTGAGAGCTGACACCAAAAATCAGAGTCAAGAATTGAGATCCCAGGCTGATGCAACTCCTACTGGGACTCGGTCGTGAACTTTTTTACTTGGATAAGTCAAAATGTGTTTTGTGTTTTACTCGTAATGCTGCTGTATTGTGCTAAATGTGGTTCAAGATCAGAAATGATTAAGGGTTGTGGATCACTGAGATGGCACAGGTGGTCAACCAGCTGAGGGTAGGGAAGGCTGTGGGGATCGGTGGTATCCCTGGTGAACTCCTCCATCTGGGGCAAAGGCAAGATGCCCAGGGTCCCTGCTCATCTGCGTGAACGTGCATTAGGCATGCTGCAGGGAGGCATGAAACCTGCTGATGTGGCTAGGGCAAAAAATTGCCATGTCCGCACTGTGAGACGCCTAAGACCGCGCTACAGGGAGACAGGAAGGACAGCTGATCATCCTCGCAGTGGAAGAGCCCGGATCTCAATCCCATTGAGTATGTCTGGGACCTGATGGATCGCAGGGTGAGGGCTAGGGCCATTCCCCCCAGAAATGTCCAGGAACTTGCAGGTGCCTTGGTGGAAGAGTGGGGTAACATCTCACAGCAAGAACTGACAAATCTGGTCCAGTCCATGAGGAGGAGATGCACTGCAGTACTTCAAGCAGCTGGTGGCCACACCACATACTGACTGGTACTTTTGATTTTGAGCCTCCCTTCATTCAGGGACACATTGTGAAACATTTTTAGTTTATCTCTTATGGTGTTGACTCTTTTAGTGTTCATACAAATATTTACACATTAAGTTTACTGAAAGTAAAAACAGTTGAAAGTCAGAGGACGTTTCTTTTTTTGCTGAGCATATATGTTTATATATATATATATGTGTGTGTAGATGTGTGTATACATATATAGTCTATCCGGAAAGTATTCACATCACGTTTTCCACATTTTGTTATCTTACAGCCTTATTCCAAAATGGATTAAATTCATTTTTTTCCTCAGAATTCTACACACAACACCCCATAATGACAACGTGAAAAAAGTTTACTTGAGGTTGTTGCAAATTTATTAAAAATATAAAAACTGAGAAAGCACATGTACATAAGTATTCACAGCCTCTGCCATGAAGCTCCAAATTGAGCTCCGGTGCCTCCTGTGTCCCCTGATCATCCTTGAGATGTTTCTGCAGCTTCATTGGAGTCCACCTGTGGTCAATTCAGTTGATGTGACATGACTTGGAAAGGCACACACCTGTCTATAGAAGGTCCCACAGTTGACAGTTCATGTCAGAGCACAAACCAAGCATGAACTCAAAGGAATTGTCTGTAGACCTCCAAGACAGGATTGTCTCGAGGCACAAATCTGGGGAAGGTTACACAAAAATTTCTGCTGCTTTGAAGGTCCTAATGAGCACAGTGGCCTCCATCATCTGTAAGTGGAAGAAGTTTGAAACCACCAGGACTCTTCCTAGAGCTGGCCGGCCATCTAAACTGAGCGATTGGGGGAGAAGGGCCTTAGTCAGGGAGGTGACCAAGAACCTGATGGTCACTCTGTCAGAGCTCCAGAGGTCTTCTGTGGAGAGAGGAGAACCTTCCAGAAGGACAACCATCACTGCAGCAATCCACCAATCAGGCCTGTATGGCAGATTGGCCAGACAGAAGCCACTCCTTAGTAAAAGGCACATGGCAGCCCGCCTGGAGTTTTGCAAAAGGCACCTGAAGGACCCTCAGACCATGAGAAACAAAATCCTCTGGTCTGATGAGACAAAGATTGAACTCTTTGGTGTGAATGCCAGGCGTCACGTTTGGAGGAAACCAGGCACCGCTCATCACCAGGCCAATACCATACAGTAAAGCATGGTGGTGGCAGCATCAGGAACTGGGAGACTAGTCAGGATAAAGAGAAAGATGACTGCAGCAATGTACAGAGACATCCTGGATGAAAACCTGCTCCAGAGCGCTCTTGACCTCAGACTGGGGCGACGGTTCATCTTTCAGCAGACCAATGACCCTAAGCACACAGCCAAGATATCAAAGGAGTGGCTTCAGGACAACTCTGTGAATGTCCTTGAGTGGCCCAGACTTGAATCCGATTGAACATCTCTGGAGAGATCTTAAAATGGCTGTCCATCCAACCTGATGGAGCTTGAGAGGTGCTGCAAAGAGGAATGGGCGAGACTGGCCAAGGATAGGTGTGCCAAGCTTGTGGCATCATATTCAAAAAGACTTGAGGCTGGAATTGCTGCCAAAGGTGCATCGACAAAGTATTGATATTGATAGTATATATGTGTATATGTATGTATACAAATATATATGTGTGTGTATATATATATATATATATATATATATATATATATATATATATATATATATATATATATATATATATCGCCTCAGTGGAGAGTGCTTTGAGTTGTGAAGTAAATGTTATATAAATGTAAAGAATTATTATTATAACCTGAGCACACCTTGGAGTGTTAAAGTTTCTTCAAAAGAGAGATTTCAGATTTTGATTCAATTTGCAAAGCTTTCTGAAAGCACCTTTCCTCTGTCATTTTGGGTTATGGAGTGCAGCTTGCCTAGTGCTGGTGTCCCCAGTCTGGGGTGTGACAAAGAGGAGAAGGCCGTGCTGAGAGTCTCCAGACCTTAGTGAGTCGTGCTGTCCGACTGTATCGTGCTGCAAGGTCACTTATCAGTTAGCGATATGAATAGAATCCAGCAGCGGGCGCACACAACTGTCACCTGTGCTGTGAACGAGCCGCAGTGATGTGTCCTCTTGGGGGTCCTTGCACATAAAGGTGGATGATTTATTTATTTATTTTTTTTAACAGAATGGAATTTGGACCTTGCATTGATCTGTCGTGAAGGGCGAGGTCTAGTATTCCCCACCCCAATCGGGAATCGTCACCGATTTTCAGGTTGCCTTGACATTTTTACCCAAAGGGGGGCTGCATTGGGTGCGACACCTGCTGCTTTACACTCGGCCCGTCTATCCTGCTGGCAGTCCGGACAGTTGTGTGGCGCATCTGTTTTTTTGAGGTGCAGGGCCGATGTTAGCGGGAGACAAAGCTCATGGACTGCGTTTCATTGCTGCTATGGGGGTCTCCAATCCCCCAAACCCCTTGGTCATTGATGATGTGCCATTTCCTCACAGTCTTTGATGCTTCACTGGATATTCCAACCCCTGGTTCATTAATCGAGTGTCTAAACTTCACGGCGGACACATTTCCAAGGTGACTGAGATTTATAAATTTAAATTGCTCAATTTATATTTAAATTTTATGCACCGGGTTAAAAGCTCATTTTTTTAGTGCAATTTGTTCACCCGCAGTGCTGTATGTGCTTCAGTTCGTTGTTCAAAATCAAGAAGTTGACTTCTTCATCTTCAGATGTGATATTACTTTTGTAGTTGGTGCAAAAATAACTCAAAACATTTTCTAGGGGTGTGGGGGGCATAAAAAAGATTGGGAGCCACTGACCCCCAGGTGGGTGTGCGGTGTGTTAGTGTGTTCACCCTGCGATGGACTGGTGCCCAGTTTTGGGGATTTTTTTTTTTCCTACATTGCCCACTATGATGGCTGGGATAGGCTCCACCCCCCCTTGACCCCACTCAGGATTAAGCAGGCTAAGAAAATGTCCATGTAGCTCTGCGCTGAGGATTACTTGTGTTCTGGTTTGTGTGTTGTTATTTACCCCGTTTTTTCGACACCCATTGTATGGCCAGCCTGCCTGGAAAAGGCATAAATTGATTTTTTTATGGGGGAGTCTTTTCTTCTTAGGTAGGCAGTCATTGGGGGGGTGTCGGTTAAAGCCCATTAAGGCACCCCTTGTGTAATTTTGGGCAACACAAGAAAAAAATTGTTTTATGCTATGGAATGTGTTGATGCAAAAAAATGGTTAATTTCTCCATTTTAAAAGTAATTCGACAACACACTAAAGTTTGCAGAAAGTGTAGGGTTCAGGGTACTTTATGAATCCACTGTATGTTTGAAAGAGCAGCAAGATTGCGTTTCACAAATGATTAACAAGTTTGCTCATCTTCCAATGGCCACCCATTGGTAGGCCTGTATTTGGAGTTGAAGCACAGGGTAACCTGCCTTTAACGCGGCCGTATTAAATAATGTGCGGTTTTAAAGCACATTTAATTTGGTTACCAGGCCTGGGCCTAGGGGCACTCGAGGTATTGATGCCCTCGGGCACCGTAGTCATAATCCGACCCCGCCCACTCACTCGCCACGCCCCCAAACCGAATTGTGAATCAACACGCACTACTGAGAAATGGCATCCCGGCCGTGCTTGGTTGCTGCTTTGCTTTCCACGCCTGTGTATCCCAGTCCCGCACACAAAAGGCGCAACAATCATATGTTAATTTAATTATCGATTTCAATTCGACACGCACTCTGGTGGCGCAATGAACGGCTTGTTTTTTTTTCTTTTCTTTCCCCCGTCAGCCGCGCGTGCGTTCGGCGTGGGGGGCTTGTGTATTGCGTTTATGCGGCGTCAGGTCCTCGCTTGCTTGTAGACACCGGTTCTAGGGCTCCTCGTGAGAGGCGCGTGCAAATCCCTTAATGCGCGCAGCATTCGAGGTGTTAATTAGAATTGAATTAGCGGCTCGCCTGCAGACTCCGACCGGCCCGCCATTCACGAAAAGCTCGGCTTGGCGGCTCAGCGGTCAGGGAGCGTCCGTAAATACCTCACCGCAGGCATCAGCGTACAAAGGCGAACGGTGCGCTCCCCAAAATAACAAAAGGATGTCGTTTACGTGGGTAACGTGCTGTCAGCACAGCCGGCGGATGGAAACAACGGGGGGCCCTGATAACAAGCAACGGATCCCTTCAACTACAACTCGCCGTGTCATTTCCTCGACAGCCTCTTCTTTGTTGTGAATGGAGCGAGGACGCGCCAGTTTGGCTTTTTGTACATTTTCCTAATGTAAATATCACTTCAGATTTCTGCAGGCTTATGTCACCATACCGGCGACATCTCACTAGACCGAGTGCGACAAAAGGAGTCGGCTGTCTCTCTCTCTCTAGGTGACGCTTGCAGGCATTTTGTCGACGCCCCCTGTCTTCCGGGGCCGCGCAGCGCGAAGGGAGGGCTGGCGCGCGCACGCGCGTGCAGGCAGGCTCACGAGCTCCAGTCAGTGTGAAGCCGCCTTCTGTCTGCGCCTTTGACACTTGAAAGTTTGTCCGCCGCTCGCGTCCTCCTCACACAGCCATTCGAGGCGAGCCGTCGGGCTGGGAACGTGGTTCGGTGCACCGAGAGCAGCACGGGAGGGATGAGCACATCGCGAACCTTCGGGTAACGGCGACCCCCCCACGGCATTAAAGTTCCCGCTGGAGCTAGCGGGATGGAGTAGGCTGGAGCGCTTGGTTAGCGCGTGCTCAACTCAACCGTAGGACAGGAGCGAAGCGGAGAAAAGATGACCGAAGACGCCGTGCCGGACGCTTCTCTGCAGGCGCCTAAAGATTTGGAGCGGCAGCTTCGTCTGCGACTCTGTGTCTTGAACGAGATTCTCAAAACGGAGAGAGACTACGTGGAGAACCTGCTCTTCCTACAGTCGGTAAGTGTCCCGGCCGCGAGCGAGCGGGTTGGTTCGTTGGTTGGGTGGGTGAGTGGATGCAGACCCTGCCTCCGTTAGGGCTCCGGCAATCCCCGGGGTTGCCCTTGTGGTTGGGGACATTGGAGAGTATGAGGCCAGCTCCGGAGGGCGAGCCGTCTGCCCCCATTGTCCCGTGCGCAGCGACCGGCTACAACTCGGACGACAACCGAGAGCAGATGAAGTCGGGTTTGGAGGGGGTCCGCCGCGGTGGGCGCCCGCCGTTTTCTTTCCAACACACCTGCCTGTCCTTTGAATTCAGGCTGCTGCGGCGGCGGCGGCTCTTGTCACGGGGGTGTCGTGGGCAGACCGGGGCAGCTTTGTCAAGTAGACGGGGTGGCAAGAAGATCATCCTGTGCCCTTGCGCACACAGGCGGTGAAGGATGATGAGGTTCTCCCACCTGGTGATGTGGGCAATGCCACCCACATGGTGAGCTTGTGGAGAGCAGCTCGACACTCTTGTTGATTCCTAACTGCTGTCTGTGTGTTTTGAAGGTAAATCACTGCCTGGAATCGTGAAACCGCCACCAGTTGACTTTCGCTGAACAGGAGAGCAAACTCCTCACTGCCGTGCTTTGTTTATTTATTGAAATAATAAGTTTATACACCTCAGCTTTTGGTGCTCAAGTGGACATCGGTTCCATTTTTTTTTATATACCTTCTCACTTAAAAAGTTAAAAAAGTGCCCGAGTGGTCCTTCAGAGTGATGCCATAGGGGAACCATTTTTGGTTTGCAAAAGACCCATCCACAAGAAGCTTCCAGAAGGAACCTTTTATTTAAGTAGTCATGAATAGATAACAGATTTGTCAAACGCTAGCAGGTTCCTGCTTTTAAAATGACTCTTGCTTTTTTTTTTTTCTTTTGCTTAACACACATTCAGCTCAGGCTTTCATGATCTGTTGTGCCCTGCCTACCATACATTTAAAGATTTCTGTTTTGCCCAGATAGTGGGCACCCCTGAGAACTCTCTTTCCATATTGCAATAGTTCTATGAGGATAACCCTAACCGTTATTTATTTATTTTTTTAAAATGTACTAAACGCAAGTGTAAACTCCTTACTGACTGTGAGGCAGAGGGACTAATTGCTGCCCGGGTGTAAGTTTAGCATCCACTCCTTAAAGTGCCAAAGCGGGTTTATTCAGAACGGTGCCATGAGAGGAAACCATTTTTGGTTGCCAAAAGATCCGTCCATGTGAAGGTTCCGGAACTTGCCTTTGTTTATTTAGATCTGTAACCGGTTCCATGAAAAGATGAAAACCGATTCTGCGAAATAGCAGGGACTTCCTGATTTTTATTAAAAGGCTGCATGCAGTAACACGAGGTTTACTTTGGGCTTGCCCGTTCTGTCCGTATACGTTAAAGGTTTATGCTTTTGTGCAGATTTTTAGAATCTTTTGAGAATCCTTCTTTGTCACACAGTAGTGGGTTCAACACACTCAAGTGCCACTAAAGAACTGTTATTTCTATGAGGGAAAGGTAATTTGCACCCTTTCTGTTCTGCTCACTTATCTCTTATTATATAGTGTCTTTCAAGGCTTGCACCAGCCTAAATCAGATTACGCAAACCAGCAGGGGTGAATGTCTCCTCACTTGAAGCATCTGCAGTTTAGGAGAGCTGTTGTGAATCGCACAGCGTGCCAGGGGTGAGATTTCCAGCTGCCTGTCACAGCTTATCAATATAATCCCCTTAGCTACTCAGCCACCTAGCATGCTGACCAGTCTACAACTGGCAGAAGGAATATCACACACACACACAAAAAAAAAAAAAGCAACCACACCTCTGTTTCCTCCATTTGCATTTCTCAGTAACACCTTATCCGACACCGTGTCTCTCCTAGCAAGAGTCTGTCACCACTGCATCATGGGGGGCCACTCTTGTTTTAATTAAGCTAATTGAGAATTGCCAAAAAAAAACCAAAAACAACCACAGCATTCACATCTTTGGAAGATGGCGAGGGGAGCTGGATCACCGCTCCTTGGAAAACCTACTGGAACAGTTAATTCCGAACGAACGTTAAGGGTGGAAACCGTTGTTCATCTGAGGTGTTAAATTGGGCTGAAGTTCTTCATTAGTTTCTCATGTAGGGAAAGTATTGGAATCGACCAAAGTTTCGATTTCGAGATTTTGATGAGTCTCAACATTTAAGACCTCCCAGTGTCCGATTTATTTTCTCGTAGGGAAAGTATTGTCATCGTCCAGAAATTCGATTTTGAGATTTTGATGAATGTCGACAGCCTAAGAGAAGGTTTATGGATGTGGTTAGAGAGGACGTGTAGGTGATGGGTGTGAGAGAACAAGATACAGAGGACAGAAAGATATGGAAGAAGATGATCCGCTGTGGTGACCCCTAATGGGAGCAGCCAAGAGAAGAAGAAAGAAGACGAATGTCGACATTTTAGACCTCCGAGTCTGATTTACTTTCTCGTAGGGAAAATATTGTAGTTGTCCAGAAATTCGATTTCGAGGTTTTGATGAATCTCAACGTTTTAGACGTCCCTGAGGCCGAAAATGCCATTTTTGGAATTGTGTGTGTAAACGCGATAACTTGAGTAAGCTTTCACTTCGTAAATAAATTCTGCATACAAGTATTAGATTCAAAACGTCGATTTCTATCAACTTTTGGGCTATTTCCGCTAACCAGAAGTGCTACTTTACCTTTTATTCCTGCAGCTGCAGAGTACAATTTATTCAGCTTTTATAATAATTGTTCAATATATTAATTTGATGTTGATGGTTCTTTAATGTGCATAATATAAAAATATAATAGTTATTGTCTTACGGGTTACCCCTCAGATATCCATCCCCATATCTGAATATATGAGAAAATCGAGGGGAGACCACTCCTGATTATTATGTTGATGTCATTTTTTTACTTTGAACGGAGGGAATGGAGAAGAAAAGTAAATTAAAGACCCACCATTTCCGTAGCAGAAAAAGAATAAACGAGCAAGTCAAACTAATGACTGACCAGCGGTTCAGGTCTAGCAGATGGATCCCCAAATGCAAACCCAATAACAATTAGAGGATGAACTCCTCCTTAGGAGAGCCCCCGTCGCATTAGGTGCTTGTGGATTTTCAGGGTTTTGAGTTGCTGTGCCCTCCCTGTGGGTGTCTTAAGTTCAGCCTGTATAGGCCTTGTAAGATTTCGGGTCCATATCCCTAACCCTTAGCACGTGTGTCACTCACTTAGGTGAACTCTGAATGCTTTTCTTTGCCTCACATTTGTGTGACACCACCATACCACCATAGCATCTCCACCTGTGTTTTTTTTTTTCCAAGCCCCAGTCTCTCAGATCAAATGTAAGCCACATGAGCTGAGGGCAAGTCGCCATCAATTAGCACTTCTTTAAGCCACTCTCTGGGGGTTTATAGCTATTTTCAGAATTTGTTGGTTTTTTTTTTGCCTATTATTGATGCCCGTTTTCTTCCTCTCCCTGTTCTATCGCATTCCATTCAGTTCTTTTCTTTTGCCATTAGCGGGTCAAATATTTTGTGTCATTTCCATGAATTCTAGCACGGCCTCTTTGTGCATGGTAGACTGTATTTTTGTGTGTGTGTGTGTGTTTCTTCTGCTTCCCCTTTACTTGCTTGCATGTAAGAAGCCCCCGCTTCGCCTCAACGCTGTCTCGGTGACTGACAGGAAGCCTGCTGGCCTCTTCTGTGACCCGACTGGACACACATGAGGAGTCAAGTGCTTGTGTGGGCCAATTTATTTTGTGCTACCTGAATGCCATCAGCTCGTCTGACGTCTCTCGTCTGGGCTGGAAGTGAAGTGCGTCAGATTACATTGTGCTGTAAGCGGGCGTCTCTTTGTTATTGTGTAGCAAAAGGAGCAGGAAGTGCAAAGACATTGTTGGGCGCTGAGAGGGAACTGAAGAAAATGTGCTGTACTGATGTGCCTGTAACGGTGGGCTGATGAAACAGCACAGCAGCGAGTGATGAATAATACGCGCATGTGGTAACCTGAATGTTTGCAGTCGCATGTGGATTTACCAAACCCGGCTAATGTGTATATATATATATTTTTTTTCTTTTTCACCATTGTCGTACAAAATGTCTTATAAAAATTGCTGTTTTCAGATAAAGTGAAGGAATTGACACCTGTGTGCCCCTTTGCATCCTTTTTTTTTTTTTTTTTACTGGCTTATTACTGTTTCTAATGAAGGTAGCTCGGGGTTAATTGCTGTCTGAGTCACAGGATAGATTAGGGCAGCAGTAGCGTGTGTCGCTTGAGCAGAACAACATTCTTGAAATGCTTAATAGCCTGTGGGTTCTGAATTCTGTCTATTCATGTGCAGCCTGCTCCCGCAGAAGGGTTTTTCGTTTTCTGTTTGTTGCCGTTTTTAAGGATGGTTGCCTTTTAAAAGCCTATTATCTACACCTCTGCTTTCTGTCTCTCTATTTTATTTCCTTTGCTTTTTATGTATCACTAACCCCACCCCCCTCCATTTACACTATGTGAAATCCTTTTATTCATTTTCCTTCCCCCCAGAGATTCAGGGAGGGGTGTTGGTGGCAGCGGCAGAGGGCACAGCTGTATTAGGCATTATTAACACTTTAGTGCTCTGCTTTGAGGCTGGGGAAGCCGTGTCTGTCCGATTATTTACACTGAGATTTAGTTCCATCCCTTAGGACAGATATTATTCTACTGACCCCATCGATCAATTGATCAAATCGCGATTTGGATGTTTCCACGTTCTTAAAATTGAATTAAAAATGTATTGAAATATTTGACCAATTAAACAGATACGCATTTTAGAAGTTAGACTAGTTTGTTGCCAAAGTTTTAAAAATTGAATTCTAATATAGAGAAATATTTGACCAATTAAACAGATAAATGTCTTAGAAGCTAGACTAGTTTGTTGCCAAACTCTTAAAGTTGAATTAAAAATGTTTTGAAATATATGACCAATCCTTCTATATAAAAGCGGTCGGGATTGTCCTTCCGTCCCGTGAGTGCTACGCAGGCGCGGAGTTTCACACACGCCCCGTCTATTTTGCAATGCACGATGGGATTTGTAGTTTCGTTTTTCCAGGTAAAAGATGATTTTCTACTCCAGACTGTGCGATATCTTCTTCTTTCTTACTATATAAAAGCGGCCGGGATTGTCCTTCCGTCCTGTGAGTGGAAAGCGTAGCGGACTGTTTGACTTATGTTAGGTAGATTGCCCAGAGGGGACTGGGCGGTCTCGTGGTCTGGAACCCCTACAGATTTTATTATTTTTTTTCTCCAGCTTTTGGAGTTTTTTTTTGTTTTTTCTGTCCACCCTGGCCATTGGACCTTACTTATTCTATTTTAATTAATGTTGACTTATGTTTATTTTTTTATTGTGTCTTCTATTTTTCTATTCATTTTGTAAAGCACTTTGAGCTACATTTTTTTTGTATGAATATGTGCTATATAAATAAATGTTGATTGATTGATTATCACAGACTTACTACTTGCAGCTTGAGGTACGAAGCGACATGATGTGAGCAGAGTTCTGGTGCTCCCTTCGTCCCCCCGCTTTGTGCGCGATGCGCTGGAAAAACAGACAAAATTATGTCTCTGGAAATAATTAACGTTGATGGAGTACAAATGCCTCACCGCGTAGTAAATATCAGGGGGGTTCAAAAGGGCGACCTCAATATAGAAAAAAAGTTTAAATTTCATCACAAAAATAACAGAAACTACGAGTATTAAAGTAATACCGCTCAGATGCAATATAACCAAATTAATGAGTCTGTATAAAATATCAAATTGATCTACATATTGAATTGCCTTAAGAAGTGGTCAACTTAAAAGTTGGTCGCCTTAAAAGGCGGGTTAGCCTAGTTAAGTAGATAAGCGTCTTAGAAGTTAGACTAGGTTGTTGGCAAGTTTTTAAAATTAAATTAAAATATATTGAAATATGTGACCAACTAAACAGATGAGCATTTTAGAAGCTAGACTAGTTTGTTTCCAAATTCTTAAAATTGAATCTTTCTATTATATAAAAAAAATCTTGGGATGAGACGATACTTTTTCAGAGAGAGAATTTCAAGTCCCGCGAGACGAGACTTTGTGTTCGAGAGGAAGTGTGAACCTAACGCGTCCAAGCGGGGCAGAATTAAAAGACAAATAGTACAAGAAGAGAAGACAAAGTAGAACGTTGTTAATGAAAGTACTAAAATTTGAAAGTCTCAAAAAAATGATAGTAAAGATCGCATTAGCGTTAACAAAATATTACTTGGTCAAATAATGGAACAGCGAAAACGGATCAAATATATGGACATGGGTGGTATGACAGAAGTATGTAGATATTGTTCAGCTTTAAAGTTTAAGTCAGAGACTTGTAGGTCGTGTAATTCATGTTTTCATCAGAGAAAAGTAGTGTTTCTTTCCAATGAAGAGGCGTATCCACGAGAATTAAGTTTTGGTGTTTGGTGGAAGTGAAATCCGCATACGCGAGTGGCAGAGACGCAAAGTTGCTGGCACGGCCACGGTCCACTCACTTCTCACCTGTGTTAGTGCTATTGTCGGACACACGGTTCCTTCGCTTTCTGCTCCAAATGGGGTTGAAAATAAAAGACAAAAAGTAGAAGACAAAGTAGAATGCTGTAAAGAGGTTCAACAACATTGGAGCGATACACATGCAGTGCAGGTTACAGATTATGAAAGTGCTAAAAATTCTAAAGTCTCAAAAAACTGATAGTAAAGATCGCGAAAGTGAAATCCACATATGCAAGTGGCAGAGACACAAAGTGGCTGGTGTGTAGCGCAGGCTGGGGGGGTTGGCGAGCAAAGTGAGCAGGGTGTGAAGCCCTAGTGTTAATAAATTGAAAAATTTGACCAATTAAACAGATAAATGTCTTAGAAGTTAGACTAGTTTGATGTTTTAAATTGTAGTAAAGTATATTGAGATATTTGACCAGTCAAACAGATAAGTGTCTCATAGGTATGTTTATGCATTTCAAAGAAAAAAACAGAACAAAAGACCAATTTCATGTCATTTTTAAGTCTACGCATTTTCCTCCATCTCTTTTCCCCGTGAGTCAGCCTGTATTGACTGGGCTCTTTTGTTATTTTGGGCGACAGAACTTGTCGTGTGAAGGCCCAGAGTCCAGTCCAGCGCTCGTTCCTGCTTTGCACCTGTTAACCTCCAATCGCCTCTTACTGCGTAACAAACAAAACGTGTTCAAAATACAAATGGCTACCTTGGGGCCCATCTGCACCACTTCAATTTTATTTAAGAAAAGCAGACACTAGTCTCTCTTTTTCGCTGTTTCCTCCACACCATGCTGGTGTTTTTCAGACTCTCAAAATTGAGACTTTTGGAAATGTGTTATATAGATATATAGATATAGATAGATATAGATAGATATATATATATATATAGGTGTGTGTGTGTGTGTATATACTTTTGGAAACGTTATGTATGTATGTATGCATGCATGTATGCATGCATGCATTCATTTTCTAACCCGCTTAATCCGAACACAGGGGTCTGCTGGTGCCAATCCAGCCAGCACAGGGTGCAAGGCAGGAAGCAATCATGGGCAGGACACCAACCCACCGCAGACTATATATATATATATATATATATATATATATATATATATATATATATATATATATATATATATATATATATATATATATATATATATATATATATATATATATATATATATATATATATATATATATATATATATATATATATATATATATCTGCTCAAACAAATTAAAGGAACTCTTTGAAAACACATCAGATCTTAATGGGGAAAAAGAAATCCTCCTGGATATCTATACTGATATAGACTGGGTAATGTGTTAGGAACGAAAGGATGCCACATCGTTTGATGGAAATGAAAATGATCAACCTACAGAGCCCTGAATTCAAAGACGCCCCAAAAATCAGAGTGAAAAATGATGTGGCAGGCTAGTCCATTTGGCCCAAATTGAATTGCAGCAACTCCAAATTGTACGCAGCACTTTGTATGGCCCCTGTGTTCTTGTATACATGCCTGACAACATCGGTGCATGCTTCTAATGAGATGACAGATGGTGTTGTGGGGGATCTCCTCCCAGATCTGGACCAGGGCATCACTGAGCTCCTGGACAGTCTGAGGTGCAACCTGGTGGCATTGGATGGACCAAAACATAATGTCCCAGAGGTGTTCTATTGGATTTAGGTCAGGAAAGTGTGGTGGCCAGTCAATGGTATCAATTCCTTCATCCTCCAGGAACTGCCTGCATACTCTCACCACATGAGGCCAGGAATTGTCGTGCACCAGGAGCCACTGTACCAGCATAGGGTCTGACAATGGGTCCAAGGATTTTATCCTGATACCTAATGGCAGCCAAGGTGCCTTTGTTAAGTCTGTAGCGGTCTGTGTGACCCTCCATGGATAAATTCCTTAAAGTTCAAGTTCACGTGGTTGTCCACATATATTGGCCCGTTTGCTTTTTTTAAGGCGTTGTAACAGAACTTAATAATAATTCTTTACACTTACTGTATTTAGCGCTCTTCTCCATACTGAAGGCACTTTTTCATAGTGAGTGGGGAGCCACTTGAACCACCACTATTGTGTGGCAGCCATCTTTGTGCCAGTACGCTCGCCACACTGGCACTAGAAGGTGGTGAGTTGGTGAGAGAGACAGTGCCAGTTAGAGACATGGGGTGATTGAGGGGCCAGAGCGACTAGGCCATGGTGGGTAATTTATCCAGGACCTCTTTATGAAGGATGGCCATTGATCTTTTATGACCACAAAGAGTCAGGAGTTCAGTTTTTATGACTCCTCCGAAGGAAGGAGCCATTTTTACTGCACTGGGGCACTGGGATCCCCGTTCAGACCAGAGTGTAAGTGCCCCCTGCTGGTCTCACCAACGCCTCTTGCAGCAGCAACCCTAGCTTTTCCTTGGTGGTTTCCCATCCAAGTACTGGCCGGACTTGAACATGCTTGGCTTCGGGTGTCTGACGTCTTGTAAAGTGCTTGTCTTGTGATTGCCTGGTGCTCACTCCAGCACTGGTTCCTGTGTTTCACTTGATATTCCAGATAAAGACTCCATCCACACTACTATGATCTCATTTTAAAAGCATCTTTAAACAAAAACGATTCACACTAGCATGTTCATCATTTATTCTGTGCCCACACTAAAATGACCGAAAACGCATGTGGCGTAGATATTCGCCAACACTGAGCATGTTCGCCTTGGTGGAAAAATCTTTAAAGGGATGTTCTAATGCCACCGACCACTGGATCTGCTTTAATCTGAAATCTGTAAATTATTTGCCTTTTGTGCATGTGCGCGCCATTCATACGGTACAAAACACAATGGGGATGCCTACAGGGGAAACATTTCAACAAGCGCCATGGAACGCAACACCTCGGTGTACACAGTAGATGTAGCAGCGCCAGAAAAAGACGAGGACCAGAGGCGTATCAAGCTGGTGAGGAATTCGGACTGCGCATCAGCGGGGACAAAAACAAAAGTGTCGGTGCTGGGTAACGACAGTGCAGCCCATGTAGACCTAAACAACAGATAACTGAACTGTGTAGAGCAGGTGATATACTTGGGGCATTTGATAACCAGCAGCAGTGACTGCAGTAAAGAAATACAGTGGAGAATTGGGATCACAATATCCGTAACGAGCAAAGTGCCAATACTGGATGCATGTGTGTTTTCCACGTTGCTATATGCATGTGAATCCTGGACTTTAAAAGTGGAGATATAAGGAGGTTAAATGCATTTGTAATGGGGTTTTATAGGTGAAGAATGAGAATATGCTGGAAGGATATGGTGAGCGGCCAAAAGACTTGTGAAGCTTTGAACAGAGGAGTAACGGCGGTTGACATCATTAAAGCAAGGAAACTGCTGCTGTTTGGGCAAATGTGCAGATTGGGAGACAACAGATTGATAAGAGACAGCAGTGCTTGGTTGCCTGAAAAGAGGAAGATGGTGAAGATGATGGCTGGATGATATCAACAAGCAGTTCATATGGCTCTGGAAAGTTGACCTCAACCATCCATAGACCCTGCGGGGTGCAAATGAAGGAAATACACGTGAGGAGAAAGTCCAGAGGAGAGCAACTTGGCTGATTCCAGGGCCTCAGGGGATGAGTTATGAGGAAGATTAAAGGGGTTCAGTCGTTACAGAGATGAAGAGGAGACCTGACTGAAGGGTTTGAAATGATGAAGGGAATTGGAACAGTGGATTGAGACGGTGACTTTCAAATGAGGTCATCTCGGTCACTTCGGTCTACTGATCAGTTGTTTCTGGTGGTCCCTAAATCTGTCTGTCTGTTTGTCTTATAGTGCCTTTCAAATCTATCTATCTAGAATGAGTGAAATTAGAAACAGATTATATCACAATTTATATTTAGTCAGAGTCGTTACCCAATAATTGCCTTTGACTCCGTCTCCATGGCCCTGTTCAAAACTTGACTTGATGCCGTTTTGGAGGAATTGGGTGGGCAGGACTGGTGAGCTTCATTGGGGCTGAATGGCCTGAGCTCATCCAGAATGTTCTAGTGTGTCTCCCAACCTGTGTAACAGTTTGATTGAGAAAGCACAAATGACTTTATTAGTACTCTTCATAGTCTTAGGGTGTTGCACCGCGTTCACCATTATGGATGAAGTGATCAGTCAAGCAAAACGCCACCTTACATTGTCTAACTAAAAAAGAATATTACAATATGCAGGCTTATGAGGCTCCTTTGGGGGGGCTAGGCCTAATGAAGGGGCCTGAGGTGCCTCATAAGCTTGCATATTGTAATATTCTTTTTGTTAGCTAATAAAAGGTGTCATTTTTTGCGTGGCTTCTCACTTAGTGCACTACTATGTAGTAGAGTTCCCAGAGGTCCACTTCAGTGTCTTCATGGAAGTGACCTCTTCAGTAAGCCTGTGTGACGTTTGGTACCCTCCTGTAATTGGGAGGTTTTCAGTGTTGAAAGCTGGTGATCTTTGTCCTTTGTCCCCACCAGGACAGATTCTTTGTCTTACATTGCACTTTCTTTTTGTCCCATTTTTGTTTTTTCCTTTCACCTGAAAGCCTTCCTTCGTCTAATTTTATCCCTGCATTCACTAGCGTGTTGGAGAGATACGACCAAGTCGTCGGCAGCAGGCCTAAATGAGTGGGTGCCGGTTTGGGTAATTATATGCCTTTTTGAGCACTAAGGGTCTCCACCCTGACAGCTGGGCACATGCCGCTGTGAGTGCTGCTGCAGTGGCACTTCGCTTTGAGCTCGGATGTTCAACACAAATCCCCAAAGGTAACTTTTGCGGTTTCCCGCTATTGCACGCTTTGAAGGCTCATTTGGTCTCGTCTGGCTGCAGGCTAGTGCTGTGCCGTGCCATATGCTTGGGGGCTAACCTCATGGTGGAGATGCAGAGGGCGGCACTTTGGGAGTGGGGGGAGGAGGAGGAGTAGGAGGAGGTGGAGTCGCAGTCTGGATCTGTCTGTCTTGGCTCTGACACCTTCCTCCTCCTCCTCCTCCTCAGACTGAATGCTTAAAGCACAAGATCGCCTTCCTTATCTTTTATCTCTTTGGATGCAAAATGATTTCTTTTCTCTGCAGTGGTAATGAAAGTTTGGGGGTTGGTTAAAAAAATGAGATAAGCTTTGATTTCACATAGCTTTTTTTTTTAATTTAAAGGTTTTATCTTTCGTTTCTTTCACAAGCTGTAGATAATTGTTTTCTTTCCCCTACTGCTGTCAGATTTGAGATTAGAGGGTGTGCACTTGTGAACTTTGTTTTATCCTGGGGCTGCTTTAGCTGACTGAGGGGTGGTGGCTGCTTGTTTTTGTTTTTTTTTTTTTTTTTCTCGTGTTTTTAGAAGGTGGGGCAGCAGGGGTTGCAGGATCCTTCACCACATTCCTCCGCGGAGAAACCAAACGAGTCTTAAAATAGGACAAGTACTGAAACCAGCTCTGCCTAATATTTAGCATATATTTTTTTTTCTTTTTACACCGAGTTATGATGCTCATGTTTTATTCATCAAAGGCACGAGGAACACATGAGTGGTGTGTTGGTAGGCTGCCATTGGAATATTACAGGCTCACCTCACTGTAATATCTCCAGGCCTCTGGGATGTGCTCAGATGATCATTTTACATGCGCTACCCGTCAAAAGTTTCACAACGTGCTTGCAGTTCAATGCCTTCATGCTTTATGAATGGCAGCACGTTGCCGCAGTGTGTGGCACTGCTGCCTCGCAGTTAGGAGACCCGGGTGTTCGCTTCCCGGTTCCTCCCTGGGTGGAATTTGCTTGTTCTCCCGGTGTCTGCGTGGGTTTCCTCCCACAGTCCGAAGACATGCAGGTTCGGTGTATTGGTGATCCTGAATTGTCCCTGGTGTGTGTGCACGCCCTGCCTGGGTTTTGTTTCCTGCCTTGCGCCCTGTGTTGGCTGGGATTGGCTCCAGCAGACCCCCGTGACCCTGTAGTTAGGATATACTGGATTGGATGATGGATGGATGTTTCATGAAATCAAGACATAGAAAAGAGTCTAGTGTTCAAAATATCATTCAAATTGTTGATTCGTCAAAGTAGCCTGCACCTTTTTGCCGATCCAACAGATGAGCTGTGGTAGCCCTTTGGATTCAGAATGCCAGCCACTCTGTGCACGTCTCCAACAGACGAAGCAGCCCAGACCATCGCACTTCCTCCTCCACGTTTGTCATTTGGTGTCACACACTGTGGAACCATCCTGTCCCCAACCCGACGGCGTACAAACCCCCTGCTTGATGAACCAAACGCGTCAGCTTTTGATTCATCAGTCCATAAGACTTTTTTTTTTTCTTTTTTTCTGCAGACTGGCAGTAACACCACAGCCTGGCATTTCAAGGCCCCTATCTTGTCCTTTAAGGGTTGGCCTTCTTCCTGCCACTCGCCCTGTCAAACCTGCAACACAAAGTCTCCTCTTCACAAAACAAACTGACACTCGCTTCTGTCGCCCTGCACTGTTGATCATGCAATAAACCTGTCTTCTGATTGGCTGGTGACTTTGGCTCTGCCAGATCTCACCCTATCAGAGTTTCTTTTACTTTCCATTTGCCTGTGGATTGTGCAGGACACCATTGGACTCTTCAGTTTCTCTAAATGAAAGGCCTTCACTCCTAAGGGCACTGATGCTCAGTCTCATTCCATTTGATAATTGTCGTTTTCTCGCCATTTTCGCTGGAATATTGTCCAAGTAGGACTTCAAAGGGTGTACTAACACAGTGTGTTCCAACTCTGCTTTAAGACAGATGGAGAATTTTTAAGTAATCAACACAAGTTGGGACACCCATGCAAATTGTTCGCTTCAACTTGCAAGACTTAATTTACTTTAATGGATTACAGCCTACAGATGTTCTGCCGCAATTCGTTTTTCCCTGCTCACCTTTTCACCATTTAATGCCATTCATTGGATTTCATCGGATTAAATGTGAAGAAAAACTGGAATTTTTTTTTTTTTTTGCAGTTTGGAAGGCAGCCTGAAGTTTTCAACAAGACCCCTTGAAGGAATCTCTGAGCTGGAGAAACTTGATTCCCTGGTCTGATGTCACCAAGATTAGCTGAGGTCATGTCTGGAGGAGTCCAGGCACTGCTCATCACGTTCTTACCCTTAGCTATGGTGCAGTGGCATGCAGAGGGGGCAACGGCCCCAGGCATCCATATTGATCATCCAGTGCAATCCGTGTCCCATTTTTGAACAGGCACATAAATCGGGGTCTGATTTTATGATTGATTATTTTGGGTTTCCAGACCCGACTTATACACAAGTACAGTATATAAGGTAAGTTCTTCTTGCCTCCTCCAATCTCACATCAGTTTCTCAGACACATCGAATTGTGTTGCAGCAGCGCAGCCACTTTGACACTTTTAATTTAAAACCAACTTCATATTTCCTTCTGATCGAACGCTCGTTGTAGATAAGGGATGCTCTTACGATAAAGGTATATGAGGGTGTGAGATACAAAAAAAAAAACACAAATCGGTGCAAATGTCGCTTTTCATAATAGTTTGGGTATTACCGTGTGGTCACATGGGCACAATACATAGGAGAAAAAAAGGCCGTGTGCTCCGTGGTGACTCTCTCAGGTGGGCGTTAGCATAACGTAATCTCTTGGACCAATAGTGTGAGTGTTCTGCATTTGACTTATAATGACTGACATTATACGGTAAAATCAAGCCCCGACTTATGTGGTATTTAATTTGAATGAAGTTTTTATTTCTTATTTAATATTCATATGCCTTCTTTACCGTTCACTTTGACAGTACCTCGCCTTAGGGGGCGTATAATCAAGGAGTTTGCCCCCGGGTATCTTCTAGCCTCTGCACGCCACTGCTCTGGTGACGAGCTGTGGGTTGTGACGGACCGAACTGAAGTGCAGAAACGAGACGGATCTTAAATTCAGATTCTCGGTGGCGTTCAGGCGTGTTCCATTTTTTGTTTTCCAGAGTGTTTTCTGAAAGTGGCTTATTTAACGATATTTTTGTAAAAATGCACGTGTCTGTGACAGATGACTTGACACGTGGGTTGAGCGCTACAAGTAATGGGAGATTTTTGTTCATGGAAGCGCTGGTCACCGTAGACCTCCAGTTCTGCCAGACACTTTTATCTCCTTTCTATATGAAAACCGTGAGATTGAAAATTCTTCTCAGCCATCACTACCAACGTACACGGGGTAAGCAAGTTGAGATTTTCGAGTGTGGATTGTTGCTTTAAATTGTACTTTTAGGCCTTTGGCAGGATCCCGACTTTGGCTTCGTGCTTATCATGACACATTGTTTTCATTATATATTTTGCTTTGTTGAATCGAAGAAGCGCCTGGTATTGTTCCTGATGGCCTGTGCGAAAGAATTCATAAATAAATGTATGCTTCGTGTAGTTTCGGCACCTCCAGTTACAGCTATAGTCTGTGCTTTCTGTCCATTTCTCATTTTCACCTGCCCAGACATTCATAAAATGCACGATTTGAGATCGAGAGGTGGGATTTCACTCTGTCAGGAGGTTTCCATCAGCACATCGCATACAGAAAAAAAATAAAGGCCTCGGGAGCGGAGTGGGCCAGGCAGCATCAGACGAGAGCAGAGTGTGTGTGTGTGTGTAAAGGAGCTCAAGGTGGAGAAGTTCTTTGGGCTGGGGGGAAAAAAAAATTGTCAATCTTGCCATTTCATTATTGTCATGCAACAGAGATGTTGTCATGAATTCCGTTTTCTTGTTACTCGGATCTTTTCGATGAGATCTCCTCACTTGGGGTTTAGCTTGCTAAAGAGCGCACAGCACTTCCCAGCTCCCATATGCCTCAGGATCTTCTGCCTGTTTGCAGTTCAAATCTATCTCCACAATTTGTCACCTCCATCCATTTTCACACAATGAACAGCTACCTGGTAGCTCGAGTCTTCACAGCGGAGTCTCGTTCAGGGTAGGAGGACGCAGGGCAAGCGTGGCAACGCCAGATAACGCTGACTCTGTATATCCCGTCCTTTAAGAACTGAATTCAGTTTCTGTTCTTTTCTGTGTCACTGTAGGACGACAAAAAAAAATGTACCAGTAGACGGTGTGCCTTCCCTGTGTAGCACCTGGTCACATTAATGAAGATCGCCTCCCTCCTCAACAACAACAACAACAACATTTATTTATATAGCACATTTTCATACAAAACAGTAGCTCAAAGTGCTTTACATATTAAAGAATAGAAAAATGAAAGACATAATTATAAAAAATAAATCAACATTAACATCGAATAAGAGTAAGGTTCAATGGCCAGGGGGGACAGAAAAAACAAAAAAAACTCCAGACGGCTGGAGAAAAAATAAAATCTGTAGGGATTCCAGACCATGATACCGCCCAGTCCCCTCTGGGCATTCTACCTAACATAAATGAAACAGTCCTCTTTGGATTTAGGGTTCTCACGGAAGGGCTTGATGATGATGATGGTCACGTAGACTTCTTCCTTTTAATCCGTCCATCATTGTTGGAGCATCATGAAGCTTTGAGTAGGTGGAGGTGGCGCAGGCCACCACCACAAAGAAACCGTCTTTAATGAATCTCCAATTGTTTGAAAAGGAGCCGTCTGCTTAGCACGTTCAGCCAATTTAACAGCGGAGTCCACCTTCCTAACCGCGGTGATGAACAGACCCAACTTGGTCCTCGCACAACCGTTTGGCCTTATTGTCCTCTAATCCTCTGGCACACACTGTGAACTCTTAGCCGAGGCTCGTTCTTCTTTGTATCTCCTTCCTTTCTTGCTCTTGGTTTCAAGACCACACCGACAAGCGGCCTCTCTTCTCTCGCTTCACTTTGAATTATTTTTAATCCTTTTCTTTATGAGGTTTAACAGTCTCTGCTGTTCACCAAGCCTGGACTTCCACTGCCATGCCTTTACTGTTCTATCGTCTTAGTGTGCTAGCCGTCCATGCACGACCCAAATGTATTTATTTTTTTCCCCAGCTCTGGCACGTTCTCTGTCACCCTTTAGTTAGGGTAGCAGGGTGACGCAGTGCGTAGCACCGTTTTCTCGCATTTCCTCCATGATTGGCTGTTGCCTCTGTCCAGGTCTGGATGGGTACCATTGTTTTTCCTCCAATTCCTGTGCTATTGAGTGACAGTGGTAATTTTTGGGTTCCCGGCCCTTATGTGCGAATCTGACCACCGGTGATCCAGCAAACTCGCTAGACCGGCACCCCACAGGTCCCAATGATGCCAACCTTGAACGATAACTTGAGGAGCCAGAGTTGAAGGATTTGCATACCGACTCTACAGTCCTGAGTTTTAAGCTGAGCGGGTCGAGGGCCACTTCATGTCTTGAACCAGATTAAACCAGTTTGCACAATGTTATGTTATCTGCACATTGCATCCTGGGCTGACTTAAAACATTTGAGACACAGTTGGTTCCATTTCTTTTGTTTCTCCAATTGGAGTGCAGGCAAGATAACCTGATTGGCTCAGAGTCACACACTGGTGTCAGCAGTGGGATTTGAACCCACAACCTCGGGGCTTTTAGTTCATAGCGCTTGCCTTCATTACTACATCACCTTTGGATACCCCTGTCTTAAAGGTTTGTACACACTCCCAGACTCCTCCTTGTGTCTTCCAGTCTGGCCCTCTCATTGGCTGAGACGTTTTACTGATTAGTTCCTCTGTTTGAATCGTGTTTGCTCAGTGAAGTACCTTGACAGTGGCGGATGCTGCTAATGGTGACATGTTAAAATAAACACACATTGATGTGGCCTTGCTGCTCGCTTGCTGTCTCGTGACCTGATTTCCTATCCATTCTGAGGCTGCCTCAGTGCTCTTCTTCACACTCGGGCGCTTTGTGGTTTTTACCAGCAGAAGTAACTGTGAGTTCTGAAGAGTTTTATGGTCTTTGAGACAGGCTGGTCAGTCCTAACATTTTCCAGATCTCTTGTTTCAAGAGTTTTCTATTTGACTTCTTCGGTTAACTTGCATTGGTGTCTCCTGCAGCAGCACAATGGCTTCAGCCAGACCCTCTCATTGGCTTTGATGTTCTAACTACGTGGGTGAGATGAGGTGATTATTCTGTTTTGGTGTCTTTTAAGGATTCTTAGGGTTTTGCATGGTTTGTAGCCCTCTCTTCCTGGTAGCCGTGGTGGAGCTGGTTATCTTAAGGCCGCATTGCATTAGACGACTTTTCCAGTGTTTTTCGGTCATAGCCTTCATTTATGTAATCTTAGCAAGGCTTCTGTGAAGACGAGTCCCTCGATGTGACATACATGGCGACCCACTCCAGCTAGAATGCCAATCGCCTGGTCATACAACCAATGAATGCTCATCCGGAATTACAACGCATAGAATGCAGTGACGTGGAATAAGGAAAGGCCGTGTGTAGGACCTCAAACGGAAGAGAACTCGAATCTGTCTGATGTCTTGTGTTTGACAGAATGGGAAAAAGAAATAAAATTACAAGTGAACTTGCCAGTGTACACCGCACCATAACCGACAGACAGCACACTATTGGCTGTCAGTAAAGGGGGGTCGAGCATGACTGTACCGCAAAAGTCATCACAGGGTCGCCAAATGTGACGTGCCCAGCGATTTTTCAGTTTGTAGGAACTGATTTCAGTTGGCAAGTCTGTCATACCGTCCGAGTCCCTCGAAGTCCTGTAGTGTTCTGCTGAAGCTTTATAGCACACTGGTGAGGCCTCATCAGGAGTCCTGGGTGCAGTTTGGGTCTCCAGGCTACAGCACAAGAAAAGGTCCAGAGAAGAGCAACTAGGCCGATAAGTTATGAGGGAAGATTAAAAGTGCTGAGCCTTATCGGAGACTAAGAGGAGACCCGACCTGAAGTGTTCAAAATTATGAAGGGAATTAGTCCAGTGGATGAATACGGTGACTTCAAATGAGTTCAGCAAGAAGATGGGGCCACAGTTGGTAACTTAAGGGTAGATTTCAGCAAACATTAGGAAGTTTGTGTAAGGAGGAGAACCAAAGACACATGGAGTAAGTGACCAAGTAGTGTGGTGGACAGCAGGACCTTAAGGACCTTCAAAACTCATCTGTGAAGTTATTTTAGAAGAATGGAGTGGATAGGACTGATGAGCTTCGTTGGGCTGAATGGCCCATCCTCACCTAGATTGTTCTAACTTGAGTACACAGTGGGAGGTCTGAAACTTCAAAGTATCCCTCATGAGGAGGACTTAGGAGTCATAGTGGTCTCATCACTATCTACTGCCATTAAGAAGGCTAACAGAATGTCCGGTTATATAGCGCCTTGATGTGTGCAGTACAAGTCACAGGAGGTTCTGCTCAAGCTTTACAACACACTGGTGAGGCCTCATCTGGAGTTCTGGGTGCAGTTTTGGTCTCCAGGCTACAAAAAGGACAAAGCAGCAGAAGAAAAGGTCCAGAGAAGAACGACTAGGCTGATTCCAGGACTACAGAGGAGGAATTATGAGGAAAGATTATAAGTGCTGAGCCTTTACAGGAAATGAAGAGGAGACCTGACTGAAGTGTTTAAAATGATGAAGGGAATTAGTTTAGTGGATCGAGACGGTGTCTTTAAAATGAGTTCATCAAGAACATGGCGACACAGTTGGAAACTTGTTAAGGAGAAGTTTTACAGAAACATTAGGAAGTTTTTCTTCACACAGAGAACCAGAGACGTGGAATAAGTGACCAATTAGTGTGATGGACAGCAGGACTTTAGGGACCTTTAAAACTCAATTTGATGTAATTTAGAAGAATTAAGTCGACAGGACAGGCGAACTTTGTTGAGTTAGATGGCCTGTTCTCATGTTGACTGTTCTAATCTTCTAATTTGAATACACAATGGGAAGTCTGAAACTTCAAGTATCCCTCATAAGAAGGACTTAGGAGTTGTAGTGGACTCGACACTATCAACTGCCAGAAGCCATTAAGAAGGCTCACAGAATGTCAGGTTATATAGCGCCTTGATGTGTGGAGTACAAGTTTAAGGAGGTGATGCTGAACCTTTATAACACACTGGTGAGGCCTCAACTGGAGTCCTGTGTGCAGTTTGGGTCTCCAGGTTACAAAAAGGGCAAAACAGCACAAGAAAAGGTCCAGAGAAGAGCGACTGGGCTGATTGAGGGGCTACAGGGGATGAGTTAGGAGGAAAGATGAAAAGAGCTGAGTCTTTACAGGAGATGAAGAGGAGACCTGACTGAAGTGTTTAAAATTATGAAGGGAATTAGTCCAGTGGATCGAGACGGTGACTTTAAAATGAGTTCATCAAAAACACGGGGACACAGTTGGAAACTTGTGAAGGGGAAATTCCACACAAACATTAGGAAGTTTTTCTTCACACAGAGAACCACAGACACATGGAGTAAGTGACCCAGTGGTGTGGTGGACTGTAGGACTGTAGGGACCTTCAAAACTCGACTTGATGTTATTTTAGATGAATTAAGTGGACAGGACTGTTGGGCTTTATTGCACTGAATGACCTGTTCTCATCCAGATTGTTCTAATGTGTCATTGACTTTAAGTACGCTGATACCGTTGAATGTTTAAATTATTATGAGTAGCTTTATCGGTGTCCAGCACTGGGTTTTCTCCTTAAGATTTATAGAAGTGACCCATTTGTGTCATTTAGGTTTCAGCAAGTGGTGTTGTACCCTGTGGCACGGTGCACTGCTGCTTTAGGGGTCTTTGCCCTCCATTTACACTGCAGTCGACTGCTGCCTCCACGTGCAAGATGACAAATGGTTAATCCAAACTTTCCTGACCTTTCAACTCTGTCAATTGTGTAAAGTAAAAAAAAATCGGGTGTTTGGAGCAGCGTGGCGCACCTTTAATGTGTTTTTAGTTCACTCTTTTTATTTTCATAAAGAAATAAAAATGCAGTTCATCTTGAATTGTTTTTATTTTTATCTGCAGAGTAACTAACCAATCCACAGCGGCCTCTTGTGTAACTGTAACAGGGAAGTCACGTGAACACACCACAGTGGGAAGGTTGGAACGTCACAAGACGACGCTCTGAAAACTGCGATGGCACATGAAGGCCGTGCACCTGCCTGCCTGCAGTATTTGAGGGGCACTGTCCAGGGTACCTACAAATAAAGCAAGTTTAGGTAGGACTAGGAGGACTGGCACGTCTCACATTGTCCAGGGTATAATGAAACGCTTCTCACCCTGACCTCAATCAAAACCGGAAAGAAGAAGAAGAAATGAACTGAAGCCAATTGAAAGCGCTTGCTTTTGCTCCGGCTCAGGATTCCAGCCCTGTTGTTTGTGTCCATACAAGTGAATAAAAAAGCGTAAATGACTGCCGCTTTAAAACCTTGGCAACTTGCTGATTCGATGCCCAAACTGTATGTATGTTGCCTGAGAATTTTACCAATCTTTAAAACTCCACCACCCCCCATTTGAAGCAAACAAGCAGGAGGACAAAGTATTTCCCTGTCACCACTCCAAGTCTTCTTAATCTGAGGCCCACTGTAAATGGTGCCAGGCTGACCACTTTTGTCTCTCCTGTAATTGTTTGTTTGTTTGTGTTTTTTTTTTTTTTTTTTTTTTGCAAGTGCCCACTTCCTTGGAGCAAATCCCTGCTTTCCTCTTCCTCCCCATCACTCATTCAGTAATTTGTGTGTGTGTGTTTGTGTGCGCCCGTGTAGAACACACTTTATCGTGGTAAACCCCCCTGAAGTTCTCCTCCAGGCGTCATGTGACACCTTCCTAAGGAATGTGCCAGTGGTTACACTTTGCGGCCCTGGCGGCTCTCGCATCGCAGTCTCGCTTTTCATTCCTGGCAGGGTAAGAGCCATACCTGGATGGCATAATACCAGGGCTCTTCACTCCTTCGTTAACTGCTGCAGTGCATGTGGCTTGCAATCTGAATCTCTAAATGTGAACGAAAACATACGTAGCTGTAGATTTCATGTGCTTTGCCTCTGTTGTCCTCCGTTTGACTGGTTGTCACACGCCACCGGTTCTTTCTGCAGTCAATTTATAAATTCTTGCCATCCTGCTCCTTCCTTATTTACACTCACTGAGCGAATTGTTAGAAACACCTGCTTTTCCATGCAATTATCTAATCGGCCAGTCAGGTGGCAGCAGCGTGTACTGGTCCGGTGCCACTCGGATTCACCCCGTCGAAGGGAGGGTGATTTGTTTGTTTGTTTGTTTTTTGGGTGGGGATTCCAGGAACACACCCAGCCATGGCACGACCCACACTCGCTCACAGACAGAGACACGAAATCCAATAAATCAAATAAATAAATGAATGAATAATAATAATTATACTAGGGGGCTTCACCCCCTGCTCACTTCGCTCGCCAACACCCCTGCCTGCGCTACATGGCAGCCACTTCACGTCTCTGCCGCTCGCGTATGTGGATTTCACTTTCACCAAACAACAAAACTTTTAATTCTCGAGGATACGCCTCTTCATTGGGTAGAAACAGGACTTTTCCCCGATGGCAACACAAATTAGACGATCTCCAAGTCTCTGATTTAAAGTTTAAAGACGAACAATATCTACATACTTCTGTCATATCACCCCTGTCCATATATTCGATCTTTCTGCTTTTACCGTTTCTTCAAGATCGCATTGAATTTTGATTCCGTGTTTGGAATTGCATCGTGACAACACAACGTATAACTGCCTGTGAGTGAATATCGTTTCTTTCTCTCTTTACATGAACGGTGTCTGACAAGAGCATTCACACAAATGAGAAATGACTGAACCGTCTGCGTGGCTGTAAATGTTTCAAAGGTGGGCACAACTTTTCTGAATCTCTTTGCATAAAGTCTTGCCTCGCGAGGCTTGAAATTTTCACTTGTGGGATTTCACTTTCACCAAACAGCAAATCTTTCAGTTCTCACGGATACGCCTCTTCATTGGGAACAAACACTATTTTTCCCTGATGGAGACTTGTAGATCTAATTCGTGTTGCCAGCTTCAAGTTTAAATCCGAACAATATATTCAAACTCTTTCCACTGTTCTGTTATTTCACCGAGAAATAATTTCCGTTTGTTTGCGCTAACTCGATCTTTACTCATTTTTGTGAGACTTTCAAATTTTTGTACTTTCGTTATCTCTAACCTGCTCTGCATGTGTACCGCACTGACATTTTGAATTCTTTACGACGTTCTACTTTGTCATCTACTCTGTCTTTTATTTCCAGTCCCTGGCGTGGTCAAATCTCTTGGCACAAAGTCTCGTCTCGTGGGACATGAAAATGTCTCTCTTCAAACGATCACGTCTTGTTGCAGGATAAAATGTCTCGTCTCCCAAGATTTTTTTTGTTATAATAGAGAGATATGAAATAGAAAGTAAATATAAACTACAAATGATCAGCTAACCCTCCCCTTCCCCTATGGCGATAACAAATACAACACACAACAATAAACACCTACGACAATATCCATGAATCAGTTCAGTGTGACAGATCCTGTGAACTGTAGAGGTGAATGTAAAGTTTGTCCTACCGTGTCTGAAGCGTTTCGCGTTGAGATGAAGACGATGCAGTGGGGCACGAGACAGAACTCGAGTTCAGTCTTTATATAGAATACGCTACCGTGGCTGTCCGTTTGTCTGTCCAGGATTTTAAATCACCTGCAGCTCGCAAACCGTTTGGCCTATTGACCTGAAATTTGGTACACATATACTACGTGACGTCTACTATCCGTTTTCGGGGTGATGATTAACTTCCAAGGTTATTCCTCTTTTGGTTTTATTGTAGAACCAACTCACGGCAGTGGGCAGCAGGTTGGCCGTACAGTGCATGTTTGCGGGCGACGTTCTCATTCCCTACCACCTTCGCCGTCACTTCCCCACCTCTTCATATCTTAAATCATTCTTGAGGCAGATCGAAGACTTAAGTGCCAACTTAAGTGAGAAATTAAAGAAAATGTACTTAGTAATTGCAACACAAACACTGACTTAATCAGTTTTAACGTAGAAAGATGATGCCAACAAAAGAAGAGAAGAAGCGGGCCGATAGGGTGGAGAAACGAAGAGCGGCTTAGGAAGCAGCAAGCGCATCAACCTCTGAGCAAGCGAACGGTAAACCTACAGAGAAAGAGGATGAAAACTAGGAATGCTCAAGTCAAGTGTACTCGCGGCACGTTATCATGGTACAGGTACAACAGTAATGCAGGACAAGCACAGGCTAACGGCGACAGTGCTGACAAACGAACAAACGCCGGGGCTCCTTTCTCAGTTTAACTGGCTCTCTTTTAAAGTTCCTACTGGCCCTTTCTGTCCCCTGCAGCCCCTGCCCCTGTACGCTCACCACATCTCAGCTATTAGGTGTTAAAGGAGTGAGAGAGACCCCCAATTAGAGACAGGGGGCGATAAGGGGGCCAGAAATGACTAGGCCGTGAGGGGCAGATTAGTCAGGACATTGAGATACAAAGGGGCCTTTAATGAGAGTCAGGACTTCGATTTTTTTTTTCCCCCCATGTCCTCTGCAGGATGGCACACATTTTCACAGCACAGAGTCCCCATTGAGATCTACTTTCACACCAAAGGGTAAGCACCCCCTGCTGGCCTCATGCCACACCTCTTCCAGCAGCGTCCCAAACATTTCCAGATTGGTCTCCCATCCATGTACTTGCCGGGCACCGAACATGCTTAGCTTCCGGTGGTGCAGGTGGTACGGCTGCTGGACACCCACTGCATGCCCAACCTGCCTGAGTGGAGGGGGTCTCTCTGCCCTCCCTTGAATTGCCTTTCCCATGACTCTATTCTTTTTGTTATTTTTGTTTTTCTTGTCACAACACTGGGGCCTGTTAAAGCCCGTTGAGATATATCTGGTGTGATTTTGGGCCCTATAAGAAACATTATTGTTGTTCCCGTTACTAGTATGGTGGCCTTCTGCTCAGTGAGTGTACCTCTTTATTGTTCTTTTTTATATGAAGTTTCGGACCTGCCTGGCACAAGTGCTTGAGAAAGACCAGCCACACATCTTCTGGCTCCAGAAAGCTGCATAGGCCCCAAGACCTCCCTGATCCCATCTTCCTTGTTTGTTTGGTGCCGTTTCGGATTGCCGTACCTGCAAGCGGCGCTCGTTTTGTGCTCCACTTCCACCTCGTATTCCAAAGTACTTGGTAGGAGTTGGCAGGAAGCTGAAGGTGGCTGCTTAACTGACACCCCAGCTGATTTGATCTTTTTGGCTACGGGCAAAATAACTTGCAGGTCGTCGCTCCGTGTTTTTTTTTTGCTTTCCAGTGCTATAAATAACTTGAGCCCGCTAAGTGCGTCATGCACTGAAAGCCCGATTTATTCCTCATTCCCTCTTTCCCATGATTAACCAACAAGGCCGGTCATAGATAATTAAATTAGCGATCCGCAGAGGTTCCAATTTCATATCCTGTCAGAGAGGCACCAGTAGCAGATGCGTGTTTATCCACCGCTAATTACCCGAGTGCTCGCTCTCCAGCGTGTCTTTCTGCCGATGGAGTTAAGCTTGGTTTGGATTTATTGCCGCCTGCTTTGGTGTGAAAGCAGATGCTGATGAAAAGAAACATTAATAAAAGAAGTTAACCCCGAGTGATGGGTGCCTACAGTTGGAACTGCAGAAATTTACAAAACATTTGCGTGTTTTTCCTCCCTCTCGTCCCAAATGTCCGGAATTGGATGGAGGCCACACCACTTTGATCTCACTAGTTCCTATTAAGCTGCCTTGACCAGAATACGTTTATTTATGTATTTATTTATTTTTTTGCCCTCGCTGGATTACTGGCCTTGTATCACGGCTGCTCCATTATGCCGTTGGGATTTGAGCTTTTAAACAAGCCAAGCCGCTCAGAAGGTTTTAGATGGGCCACCATGTACTGCTGCTGCTGCTCCTCCTGCTGCTTTGTGAATTTTTTGATTCCTGCCCCGAAAAACTCTCAAAATATTCTGGCCGGCTTTTACACTTGGCAGGTCTCCGTTTCTGGAGTGTGAATCTGATTTCATTGTGGAGCTGCGACTGACCCACACGAGAGGTGGTGGTCTTGCTTACCTGTGAGGCATGGGTGTCCAGCTCACCTTTGTTCAGGTCCCTTTCCTTCTCCCAGGGCTGTGGAGATTTCTCTACTGACTCCAACTCTGATTCCTTGGTTTCTGGTACTTCGACTCTGACTACTCCGTATTTAATATGCTAATATATTTTCCATGTTGTTTGAAGGACGGCAACATCCACGTCGTCATTTAACCACAGAACTACTGGCTAGGAAGCGGCCTCTCCACCGTATCGGCCAGTTTAAACAAAAGACAAGAACCCCTGAACACACCTCAGGCCATAGCGCACACCTCCACCTACATTATTACACTAGTTAAACACATTATATCTGAAATAAAATGAAAACACTTTTTGTTATGTACCATAAACCAGATTACGATATGTGAGCGTCAGGATGTATAATCGCTCAGCTGAACTTCACACTAGTAGCAACACAGCTATGCACTCGGCTTTATTCTTACATCAGACAAATACTTAATTATGACTGTTGTTTGTGAAATGGGACATTTGAACTTGCTGTATTTTTTTTTTTTTTCCATTACAATTTAAATTTATTAGGAGTCGGTACATTTTTGCCGACTCCAACTATTGGTGATTCCACTGCCCTGCCTTCTCCGTATCCATTTTGTGCTGCTGATGGTACAGACGACATTCGCCTTCATTGTGACTGACTTGATTTTTAAATTTCGGACTCTTGAATTGTTTCTCTCTTTTTGTTTTCTTTTTCTCTTAACTGGCAACCAAAATGAATGAGATGTAGTGCGAGGAAACCAGAATGACAGGTGGATGCAAATCGCAAATTTTCGGGCCGGGGGGTTTGGGGCCCAACCTGGCGGTCCACTGTTTACTGGAGAAGGATAACAAAAAAGAAAAACAGTATATCGTGACATACAAAAATGCTACCCCGCCCCGTAACAATCGGGCAAACCGTTATGAGCGGGCTGTGGTGCTCCTCTCCTTAGGTGACTTTGAACCAGAAGTTGCACCTCCTCCTGGGTGGTCTCGCTTTTATGGCCCAGGGGTGGAGCGGGTTTCCCTCACTGAGCAGTTTCTCTTCACTGTGGAGGAAAAATAAACAGAAGAGAAGGTAGTTGGCAGCAGTGCCCACCTCTGGGCTCAGGGATGACCCTGTGACACACATGCGTGACACCAGCTAACTTGCCAGTCGCAGACTCCGTTCCTCGTGGGCCACCTCCTTTATTTATTTATTTATTTATTTATTTTTAAACTGACCAATTTTTCTTGCCAACAAGCCCGTTCTTGATGTTAATGAATGTTTAATTTGGTGGCCTGTTAGTACTCTCAAACTACCACCCTGGACATTTCTAAAACTATTAACTTCTTTTCTTCAGATCCCCCTCCAAAGGTTCTGTGCACCTGAGCTGATCAGTGGGCTTCTTGGATCTTCACATTTTATTTCTGTTCAGATATTTTCCTGAAGCGGATTTTGTAATGATGGGCACCCAGGTGCAAGTGGGATTGAGTGAGCTGGACATCTGTGCGTTCGCATTATTGTTTGGATGCCGGTTACGGAAAATTAAGAAACAATTGAGGATTGTGAATCTTATAAAAAGGAAGTCCTTTCAAAATAAGACAAAAGAATGAAATCCCAGTGCATTCTTTAAAAAAAATATATATTTATAAAGGTGCCATAGGGGAACCATTTTTGTTTCCTTAAAGACCCCGTCCACTTGAAGGGTTCAGAGAGGACTTTTTCTGTTTTTTTATTTCGCTCTGTCAGAGGCTTTATAAAATAAATAACCACAAACAGACGGTAACAGACCTGTTAAATACCAGTGGCCCGTTAGTTTAAAAGGTCCCCCACTGCATACAGTAACGCAAGTTGTGTTCGGGTTTTCTGCCATATACAGTCATATGAAAAAGTTTGGGAACTCTTTGGATTTTTGTTTCTCATTGGCTGAGCTTTCAAAGTAGCAACTTCCTTATCTGACATGCCTTATGGACACAGTAGGATGTCAGCAGTGACATTAAGTTTATTGGATCAACAGAAAATATGCATCATAACAAAATTAGACAGGTGCATAAATGTGGGCACCCCAACAGAGATATGACATCAATACTTAGTTGAGCCGCCTTTTGCTCCTTTGAGTCTCCAGACGCTGTCCTCCTGTAGCCTGTGATGAGTGTCTGGACTCTGGATGTTGGTATTTCTGACCATTCTTCATACAAAATCTCTCCAGTTCAGTTTGATGGGCAGCCTGCTTCAAATCATCCCATAGGTTTTCGATGATATTCACGTCAGGGCACTGTGACGGCCATTCCAGAACATTTTACTTCTCCCTCTGCATGAATGCCTTTATAGATTTCTGTAGAACTGTGTTTTGGGTCATTGTCTTGTTGGAATATCCAACCCCTGCGTAACTTCAACTTTGTGACTGATGCTTGAACATTATCCTGAAGAATTTGTTGATATTGGGTTGAATTCATCCGACCCTCGACTTTAGCAAGGGCCCCAGTCCCTGAACTAGCCACACAGCCCCACAGCATGATGGAGCCTCCACCAAACCTGACAGTAGGTAGCAGGTGTTTTTCTTCTGCCATGGAAAGCGCTTTTTGTTCTGACCAAGTAACTCCATTTTAGTCTCATCAGTCCAAAGCACTTTGTTCCAAAATGAATCTGGTTTGTCTAAATGAGCATTTGATACAACAAGCGACTCTGTTTGTGGCGTGAGTGCAGAAAGAGCTTCTTTCTCATCCCCCTGCCATACAGATGTGCTGAATTGTAGGATGATGTACAGATACACCATCTGCAGCGAGATGTTCTTGCAGGTCTTTGGAGGTGATCTGTGGTTGTCTGTAGCCATTCTCACAATCCTGCTCATATGCCGCTCCTGTATTTTTATTGGCCTGCCAGACCTGCTGGGTTTAACAGCAACTGTGCCTGTGGCCTTCCATTTCCTGATTCCATTCCTTACAGTTGAAGCTGACAGTTTAAACCTCTGAGATGGCTTTTTGTAGCCTTCCCCTAAACCAGGAGACTCAACAATCTTTGTTTTCAGATCTTTTGAGAGTTGCTCTGAGGATCCCATGCTGTCTGTCACTCTTCAGAGGAGAGTCAAAGGGAAGGAAGCACGTCTTGCACTTCACCACCTTAAATACCTTTTCTTCTGATTGGACACTCCTGTCTATGAAGTTCAAGGCTTGACGAGCTCATCCAACCAAGTAATCCGCATTGAGCAGTGACAGGCATTCAAATCAGCACGATGACAAGGGGACCCACATTTTTGTACCGCCAGTTTTTCACATTTGATTTAATTTCATACAACTAAATACTGCTTCACTAAAAATCTTTGCTCGGAAAACACCCCAGTGTTCGTAGGAAATGAAAGACATACCACTGTTATCTTTTTTTGTTGAAAGGAGAGTCAATTATCAGGCTGAGAGGGGTTCCCAAACTTTTTCTATGACTGTAGTGAAAATGTCAGGTCTTTGCTACATGTTAGAGAGTTTTTCAAAACACAATGAATCAACTTGATCGGCAAAGCACTCGCTCCAGAATGAAGTGGGGCTCAGTCAAGCAATGGAACCACGCAACCCAGTAAAGAACCATAAAGTGCCATTAAAGGAAGCAGGAGTCTGAAGAGAGGAGTAGCAGGAGTGGCCTGGAGTAAAACTTGCAAGGCCCTCGAGGATCTGAGTTTGACGCCCCTGAGATTAGACAGGTCAGCTGATAAAAGAAGCCATTGGGTGTTTTGTCCAAGTATCAATGCCCTCCCTAATGTTTGGGACAAAGACACCTTTGCTCCCTGACTTCCTCCTCTGCTCCGCAGTTTAAAAATGACAAATAAAATAATTCACACATCAGATCCTTTTAGGGGATTTGCATACATTTTGTTCACACATCACTTTATCTACACGGTCCTCCACCATTTCAGGGCACCATAATGTTTGGACACCGTACTGACAGGTCTATTAAAGCCGTTGTCATTTTTAGTTCTTTGTCGCATATCCCAGCATGCAATGACTGCTTGAAGTCTGCGATTCACAGACATCAGAGGGCCTTCTCTGGTGATCAGCCTCTAATGCAGCCATCTTCAGCTCCTGCTTGTTTCAGGGGGCTTGTCCCCTTACGTCATATGGATGGCCTGCTCAATTGGATTGAAATCGGGTGACTGGCTTGGCTCTTCAATTATGTTCCATTTTTTAGCTTTGATAAACTCCTGTGTTACCTCAACAGTATGTTTGGATCATTTATCTTCTTGTAGGATGGTGGCCTTTACTGAAACACGAGCAGATCAGGTGTTTCTACACCCCTCAGAATTTTTTCTGTGGTTTCGACGTAGTGATATTATGGTATGCGTCCATGCTGCCGTTGACAGTCGGTAAGAACGCCCTCTTTAACATAAGTAAGAAGCAACCTGCCTGCCTCCCACTCGCATTAGGAGGCCCGACTTTATGAATCGTCTCACTTGGAAAGTAATGCTGGGCCTGCTGCCAGCTGCTGTGTTCAGGGCGCCGCTGTAGGACAGTCGGCCATTACCTCGCCGTCTGTGTGACTCGCAAGCAAGACCAGCTTGACTCAGAAAGCTCTCTCCGATTAGAATGCCGCTCGTGTTCCAGTGATTTCCCCGGCCTCGCCTTCATGGCAAACTGAAGGGAGCTCTGGCACACACTTGCTGCATGTAAAATGACTTTGATGGGCTTCTGCTGCATCGGTGCCTCCCCTGGCCCGTGTGATTAGACTTTGTCCGCGTCCCCTGATCATCATTCTGCCGGAACACCGGTGATAGTGGCTGTGTATTTTTCCAAGTTCATGTTCTGTTCTTGCCGACATTTTTTCTTTTACTGCTGGACTCTTTCAAGATGTCGTTTGGTAGCCATGGGTGTAACAATCAAGACGGAGACTTGTATGCTCTGTCCTACTTTCGCCAAGTTTATCTGTGATGTCTGGTGTCTTTACACAGTGGCAGCTATGCCACAATCCAAAATGTGCATCTCTTAAGCCTGTCGTTGGGCTCTTCATTTAGGCCTTTTTGAAGCGTTACAACCCAGCATGCATTTCCTTGGTTCAGGAAATGTCATCTAGTGGAAGCAGGAAGTACATTCTCAAGTATATTTACATTCAGTGACAACCAAATCAACTTCTGTTGTTGTGCATGGCACTGTGTAGAAGATGATGAGGTTCTCATGTCAGTTAGGCTCACGTCCACCATGTTTGCACGATACGTGAGGTGTGCATAGGACTGGACTGGATTGGATTGTTGTAGCCTTAGAGGTATACGAGGGCGAATCAAAAAGTAATGCCAACTCACCCTGTGGGCTGATGAACATACAAGTTCTATCACTTCCCCAGTATGGTCTCCCCACACCTCTTGTGCTGTTCCACTAACTTCATTTCCTGGCTCCTGAAGGCAGGTCCGCACCGCCTCCTTAATCTCCGGTGACCATGCGCTCCAAAACGCTTGGCTGTTCTTGATAACATTTCAGGAATTGGGTCACAGCCTCTATGTGCTGTTGCCATGGCAAGTCAGTACACTGTTTGGGTGCCCATCTTGCGCTAACTTCATGGTACCCCAAGTCGTCCTGAGCAGATCCATAGCCAGCATCCAAATGTGAAGCATCTTCTCCGATGAAGGCCTTCTCCATGTCGATGTGGGCTTGTGTGCGCGATGTCGGTGGTCGAGCAGATCGAGCTTTTTCAGCTCTTCCTGCATTAAACCTTTCTACCCATTCCTAAACGTTTTGTTGTCTCCTGCTGTTTTCACTTGCGAAGTGAGCCAACATCCTTTGGTAAATTTCTGCAGCTCTGCCCAAAGTAATGTCACTGTGCCGCAGCGTTCAACATCGGCGTAATCCCAGAGAGGAGCGCTCGTGTTCAGCTGGACTAATGGCAGAGTGCTGCGCTGTGTGTGTGTTTGATTTTCCCATTAACCATTGCGAACATGTTGTATCGTGTCTGCTTCCATCCGTTGCAGATGGTGTGATTTTTTCAGATTTCCTTTGCTTTTTGATTTATCCTCTGTAAGAAGGAAAAGACAAACTGAAATGTATTGTGAAGCCGAATTTTCAATATGGAATCACACCAAAGTCCCAAGCAGAACTAAAGGAAAGGTGAGGTGGTTGCACTTTTATAATAGGTGGGCCGGAAGAGGCGGGTCTGTGAGGGAACGGGCAGACGTGAGGTCAGTAGGAGGGTCAGTGGAAGTTGATCGTGGTCCCTTCTGATGATCTGTAGGAGAACGAAGAGGAGACATTGGTGCACCTCGTCACCCCTCAGTTAAGCCCTTTGACTTCCTCCTATGCACACGTGTGTGTCATCTCATACTTGCAGAAGTTACCCAGTTGGCATTGCACAAAAATGAATGAATAAATGGGAGAGACCTCATCTTTTGGAACTTCAATATGACATGTACCTGCTGTCTTCGGCGAGATCCTTTTTTGGTTGCTACAAAAGTTTGTGCAGGCTGATGACGATCAACTCCCATGAGCCCCGGTGCACTCCTGCTGCCTGATGGAAATCGTAGTCCCGTGGCGGTTTTGATTTTTGGGTTCGTCCCTTCCTGTTATGACCCTCTCCTTTATTAGTGCGTATGTTGTAAGTTGGATCGATGGCATATACGTGCAAAAGGTACGTCAAAATTGGGTTGCCTGTTTTTGCTTAATTGTCAGACCAGCAAATGGTTTAATTTATAGCCAGTGCCCCCCATGATGTTTGGGACAAAGACACTTTGTTCCTTGATTTATTCCTTTGCTCCACAGATTAAAATGACAAATCAATTCAGACATTGCGATTAAAACGCACATTGCAGACTTTCAATGAAGGGGATTTGCATACTTTTCGGTCACACAACACTTTTTCTACACAGTCCCCCCAATTTCAGGGCACCATAATGTTTGAGACAGATGACGTCACAGGTGTTTGTGATTCCTCAGGTGGGTTTTATTGCTTCATCAGGTACCTCGGGCTTCTTCTACCCTTTGGGGTCTGTAGCTGGTATTGTTCAACAGGAGGACAAAAGCTGTGTCAGTGAAAGTCAAAGAAGCCATTATGAGGCTGAAGAACAAGAATAAAGCCATCTGAGACATTGGGAGAACCTTAGGCTGACCGAAATCAACTCTCTGGAATATCATAAAGAAGAAAGAACACACTGGTGGGCTGAGTAATCACAAAGGGGCTGCTAGGCTAATCTGATCTTTCAGACAGGTGTTTGGTGGGCTTCTTCTTTATCGTAGTGAGTATTCCCCATGTCATCAGTAGCGGAGGTCTTCCTTGGCTTACCAGTCCCTGTGATTCCAGGCATGCCCCCCCAAGGCGGAGACCCCGCAGAGGAGGGGCGGATCTGCGTCCAAGGTGTTTTGAGTTGGGTGCCCATGATGTCAAGGGGCCTTTTCACCAACCTCTCTCCAAACCCGATGACACAACTGAGTATCCATAAGTCAAGATGATGAAGTCTTGCGGCCAAATCAAACGTGCTGCATTAAACAACCCAGTATCCGTGCCCTTCATTGTTAAACATTTGTTCATCTCCCTGTCGAGGAGTTAATTGACGCAGGGGCCTATGAGGGGCTTAATCTGACCTCGAGACCCAGGACACACTGGAAGGATTAGATCTCTGATGATTTTGGGAACGGCTGGGAATTTTCTTGGTAGATCTGGAATCTGTGGCTGCGGACAGGGAAATCGGGGCCTGCTGCCACCACAACCCTCACTGGGAAAAGTTACTGCACATGAGATGACTGAAGCAGTGCCCTAACTGGAATACGGCTCTGCTTATCTGCTGGTTCCTGCCTTGCACACAAGACTGACACTGCCTCAGGCTGTGCTAGCCGCTCTTGTGGTAGGTAGGCCCACCATCCTCCATGATTCCAACACGGTCCCGTAGGAGTTTGAAGCAGATGGCTGCGAAATCATTAGGCTGTGATGGCCGACTGCTGGACACTTCTGAGGCTCCCATTCCCTTCCAGTGACTTAACAGGTTGCCTGGTGAGACCCGATACAGGCGCTGCCACTCAATAATTTAAGGCGGCAGGCATTGTTAGAAAGAGCCATTGGCTTGTGTCTCTCCTCGTGGGCATGTCTCTGGAAGGAGTCTGTGAGCTGAACCCGTTGGTAGCCTGAATCTTTATGGTGGATTGCTAGCCGATGAACTAAGCACCAGCTTTATTATGTCATCGACTTTGTTCTTTTATTTTTTTGGCAGTATGATGGGAAGCAAGGGGCTGTGCGTCCACAGATAGAGGGGTTATAGTGGCACAGAGCAGCACATGAGCACGTCCTGACTAGAAGGTTTGCTCTTTACGTCTGGGACCGCGTTCCAGACTAGCCTGTGGTGTGTGTGAGAGTGAGTGTGTGTTTTATTTTCCTTCACATCTCCATTAAAAAGAGCTAATTCATATGCTTCTGAGGCTCAAAGCGTGTCTCTGTTTCAGGCTGCGGAGCTGATGTGCAAGTCAGGTGCTCCATTTGGCCCGAGAAGAGAATGGGCCGTGTGTGTGAGAGTGCGCGCCGGCCTCTAGGCGTGGAGGAATAACGATGGCTTTCTGGAGTCCCGTGCCTCGTTTGATAATCTCGAAAAACACAGAGGTCTCTGGGGAACCTTTAAAGGAAGAACACCACTTGCATTCAATCTTGAGCTCTGGAAGGGATCCCGTGCTCCATTGTTTGTTTGCTTCACCTCGGTGGATGGATGTTTCTGTTTTATGTCATGGGCCGCCATAAAGAGTGAGACGAGGAGCTGAAAATGGCTGGGATGCCGGTGGAGGGAGATGGGTCCAGCTGCAGACCCTCTGCATTTTGTCACTCGAGTCCGATGACCCTCACCTCACCCACAGTGTGACGACGTGTTCTCACAGACACACATAACATAAAGCTCTGGAGGGTCCTCTGCTAGAGTTGGAGGGGTTATGTGCTGCATTGTTTTGGTGAGCTGAGTGACAAAGTTTTAATTGGTGTTGGGGGATTCAGGGTGATAACCCCCCAAGTGTTCCATCAGGGCGGCCCTAATTCTATTTTTTTTTTTTTTTTGGTTTGAAGGTTATCCGAGTCGAAGACCCTGCTGATGTGTGAGACTTTGCATGTTTCCTTGAGGGGCTTTAGCGATGGTGGGTGTGGGGGGAAGGGCACCACAGCCTATAAGCTTTCACAAGTGTTGGCCTGTGAAGAGACCCAGATGGCCCGTGCTGATCTGTCACCTCCTGAGCCTCTCAACTTGATCCTTGGGCGAGCCACTAGGGAATAGAGAGCTTCAAGGATTTCGTTTCAGCTTCAGCTCCTGCTGACAAGACCGCCTGAACACGCCGGTCGAGCTCTAAAGGGAGCTGACGTTGACGGTGACGATGATGACAGGATCCCTATGTGCTAGCTTGTTCATGGGGAGGGTCGCCTGCTATCTATTTCAGGTTCGCTAACACCTGGGAGGCAACTCTTCTGCTTGAGCAAGACCCCCTGGTGTTGGGCGCTTGCTGGAGAGCGGCAGGGCAGCTGGCGGCGGCTGCTGTAGACGTGGGAAACACTTTGGGTTGCTTGCCTTTTTGGCTTAACGATTTGAAGCGCAGGATGGATGCCCAATTTGGAGGGTCTGTTTTTTTTTTTAAATGTTGTGGTAGGCAGTAGAATCCCGCCTGTGGTTGGCCGTTTTCGGACAAATGGCACTATAGGCAGGCCTTAATGTCTCGATTGCTCTGCGCTCCTCCTGCTTACAGTAAACATTTACAAAGCCCACGCTGTTCCTTTCCAGCAGAACTTGACCCTGCACCTTATCGATTTCATACTTGCTTACACGATGACTTCAGCGCGCTGCTTCTGCTGCCATGCTAGGATAAATTGAACGGTGCGTCTGTAAGGATTAGAGACGGAGGAATAATTGGATGTGTCTGGCGTTAAGCTCTCCTTGACTTTGCTAGATGTGTGACCACAAACGGGTGCCACCAAGCCCCAAACCTCGGGTGCAACAGTATCCAACATGGTCCCGGGTTCAATTTTTACTTGCACAAATAAAACAACCCAACCTCAGTACAATCCCGTGTGTCTTCATTTCTCTCCTTCCGCTCCTCTCGTTGATCACCTCCAGCTGCCTTCTGACTCGGACTCCTCCCAGGTGAGGCAGGCGGGCTCCTTTTCAAGCTGGACCCGTACAATGCATCTGGTGCCGCAGTGTGTTGTCTTGGAAACACTTCCTGCCAGGTCATGTGTAAACCAGACACGGCTGCACTACCAGACTCCAACTCCCATGTGGCCCAGCGAGTGTCCTGACTGCACCACTGCTGCTCCTGGACCTCCTGGCTTCTGCTGGTCTAGCCTTTGATATGCCTCCAGCTGGGCAGGATGTCCATTTCCTGTCCAGCCAGCATACCCGTCTGTCCTTTGTGGCACTTACAGGTAGCGAATTGGAGAAAGGGCTGCTGTTTCTTAAGGGACACTCTGAACCTGCGCCCGTATTTATCAGGTGTCACAGAATTACTCCTGGGAGTTGCACTAAACATCAGGAAAACCTGCAATGTGCATAGTGCAGCTTGCTTTAATGCTCCCTTATGTGGAGTTTTGGGGAAATGTATAAATCTGTGCATTACCTCGCACGTTGAAACGACGTTCAAAGTTTGGTGCAAAATTTGAGAAATGGTTGGTTGTGTTATTCCCGAATGTTCACTACTGCAAAGCTGCACTTTCCCTGTGGCCAAAAAAAGTCACATGGCATTCCAGGTGACAACACCTGACTTCTCTGTGTAGATGTAGCCATTGAGTGTTATTCTAGCTCCCTCTATCGTCCATCGTTTCTAAACCATTCCGAAATCACGGTCCGAATGCCAACCTCCGGCAGCTTTTAGCATGCTGGGACACCTCACATGCTCTCCTAAATTCTGGTGAAGTTAAGACTAGTTTCCTAAATTAGGATAATCAATAAAATGCTCTTCCTACTACACCTAAGGGTAGAACTATATTTGTGTCACTCTTAAGGTTTTTCAGCCAGTTAGGACCCTTTTTCTAATCTGAGAAGACACTTGATAAATATGAGCAGTGGTCATTGTAGGGGGTCTGCTTGTGTCTGTGTAGATTACATGCTGGATACTATGGTGTTCCTCCAGTGTCCCCAAAGACATTCAGGTTACATTAATCGGTGACTCTAAATGGGTCGCTGTTTGTGTGTCCTTGAATGGGCCCTTTGATTCAACATGGCCCTGTGTGTTCCCTGGCTTACAGTTTATTTTCCTTTTTCATGCCGCCTTTATTTTGAATTCTTATTTTTCATTTGTTTGTTGTAATTATGTAGTTACTGTCATTGTTTGTTCGTTATTTAGTATCTCTGTATTGTTATGTTCTCTTCTATTCCTTATCGTCTACAAGTGGATGGGGACACCCTGACATCAATATGGCCGTGATGTCACCGTTGCTCTGCATTGAGCCAGAGGAGAGGATCTCGGCAGTGCCTTGTGGAGTTTGTGGACCAACATTTAATTTAGTTTCATTTATTATGGAGTCTGTGGTGTTATTTCAATTGGCACATTTACACAGTTATAATCACGCATCGCTGGAGTAATTGAAGCGCTACGGCAGTTCCCTTACCCCTCTGTGTGATGTTTGTCTCAAATTTTTCGAAGAAATACTCCGAGTCACAGTGCTAGAGAATGGCATCCATTATTTGTGTTCCTCTGCTAGCTGTTCAAGATTAAGTGGGTTAGAAAATGACGTGTTTTCATGGAGAGCGGAGATAAACTTGGTGGTAGAACGGCGTCTATGGAGGCCAACGCTAGAAGACGGCAAACATCATTAAGAAAAAAAATCATGTGACATGAGCAACAGGATCTACTTGTCACGTCATCCCGTCGTATGCTCACAACTGGCAAAACACATGCAGTTTGTGCTAAAATGTTAAATAAAGAGTTCCGGAAAAATGTACAGGAGACGTGTTCCAGTGGGATCGAGCGTTTGCATTAAAATCAGGACTCTTGACCGGTGAATAAGTGGGAGAGTGGCGGGTCTTCAGTTTGGAAACCTCGATCCCATGTGAATGCATTTTTTCCACTCTGGTGTTTCCAGAAGTGTTCAACATGCGATAATTGGGCAAAGACTGCAAATGTTTTACCAGTTTTGAACGTACGACTGAATGACTTGACGTGTGGATTATGCGATACGAGTGACCTGAGATTTCTTCTTTTCCTTTTATTTTGTTTGCTGTGGTCCAACCTATGAGATGCCCATTCTGTTTATCTCAGTTAGGCCCTTAACCTGAGAATTGCTCCAGGCGACCCTGTACAATGGCCGACACCCTGCGCTCTGACCCCCCAAAACATCATGCGAAGAGATAATTAACGATAATTAAAGATAATCTTCGTTGCCCGTGAAACGTGAGTTGAATGATTGTAATCGGCCATCACTTACAAACAACGTGGGGTAAGTAACGAAAATAAAGAAAAACATTATTGGGTGGCGTATTCGTTCAGGTCTTTAGCTGAAGAAAAGTCTGTACACGGCACTCTATGTATGGACGTAGCTGTGGTTAGATGTTTATTATTTAAAAGAAGAAGTGGAGATATGTGCATTTTGTTTCTTGCATCATAATTGCTTAATAAATGAAGCAATTGTCCTTTGATGCCATCCGGGGTTTGCTGCTTCCCTGCGATATGTCGTTCCTATTTGCCTGCTGGCTACCATCTATATTTTGATGACTGCAAAATGACAGGCATGCTCCAGAACAGAGGGAGCAATAACAGAATCCCGCTGCAGACCCTTCTGTGGTTGCTCCAGCCGCAGGACTCCTGTGATGTCATTCAGTGGTCTGAGGCTGGTGGTGTCAAGAAATAAAGCCGAATATCGTAAATTACTACACAGTTGCATTGTGTTTATGTGTGTGTGTGTGTGTGTGTGTTATACCATCTTACACAATGTTACAGGTTGAAGGTTACCTTACAGAGTTTGGCGGCTTAATATTTTCATCATACGCGCTCAAGAAAAGATTAGAAAAATAAAGCTACAAAACGTAATTGTAAAGAAATTGGTAGAGTCTAGCTGCAGACCTGCAGTATCAAACCCCATCAGGGCCTCAGCATTGTCTAATGGAAATAGTCATAAAATAAAAGATTAGATTAGAGATGAGAGGTCTTTATTGTCACATGTACGTTAGGAGCATAGGGACAGTTATCGATGGTGAATAAATAAATACAGTAAATACGGCAACAGAAGATGAATAGCATAAATAAATAAATAACTAGAATAAGCAAAAGTGAAAAAGGGTAATGTACAGTACAACAGACCCTGCGCTCTGACCCCTCAAAGGTCATACGAAAAGACCGTTTCCCCTCTGGGACTAACAAAGTTGATCAAATCAAAATTCCACATAAACCAGCAGGTGGGTACAGCACACAGTGCAGGGTACATAGAATGAAGTTACTGGGGGTTCAGTGACCTTATTGGCCAGGGGGAGAAGCTGTTTCTGAAGCAGGTGGACTGAGTGGTGAGGCTCCAGTGGGGATGAGCCTGGGTGGCTGTCATCAGAGATGATGGAGGGTATGAAACTGTAGAAGGTCAGCCCCAATGATTTTTAGAAGGAGATTTGCGATCCTGCGAAGTCAGGTTATCAAGCCACACCGTGATGCGCCCGGTCATGATACTTTCAATAGTGCAGCTGTAAAAGTTCACTAGTAGTTTGGTTCCCACCACAAAGCTCATTGGATCCCTCCGGCAAAAAAAAAAAAAAAGTGCTTTTTTGATTATACTGGTGGTCTTGACTGACCACGAATGTGGAGACTGAGGAACCTGAGGCTGCTAACCATCTGGATAGGGGAGACACTGATGTGGAGTGAAGTATTTACTGCCTTTTGTTCTTTCTGAAGTCAATGATGATCTCTTTTGTTTTGTCAATATTCATGGAGAGGTTGTTCTTATGTCACCATACCGTCAGGTCTTTATTTATTTATTTTTTTAAAGATATTGACCTTATGACATTGCTGTACTGAAATATTATTATAGTGTTGAAGGAGCAACCTGATTAGATGTTTGGAGCTTGGATGCCCAGGTGACATCAGACCAGTCAAACAGGTACCCAGAGCAGCACAGTTTCAAGAAGGTTTACCCTCCATTCTGCAAGCCCTGGAAGATTCAGGAGTGGAGACCTTCAGAGGGAGACAATAGATAACAGTCCAAGCAGAAGATGAGGATGACCTTTGGTGGATTGAAGGGGAGACTGCGACCGTGGGAGAGAATGTTGGAGGGACAGCACAAGAGTAGCTGTATCAATATGCAAGGTCACATGGGTTATTTTATGAGGTGTTTCTCGTAGCCCACTACAGCGGTCATGAGCTTCACAAAGTACACACGGCACAATCGTTCTACTGTATCTCGGTGTTCGTCACGCTGTATTTAACACTAAACACACTACCTGGTGTAGCCTCGGTATACATTACCAGTCAAAAGTTTTACACCTCAATTTTTCCAGTTTTTCATCTCATTTAATCCAATGAAATGCAATGAGAATATTACAAATGTTCCTTCTGCAGGGAACAACTAATGGGTTACAACCCACAGATGTTCTGCCGCAATTAAAGTAAATTTAATTTGTACAGGTGTCCCAACTTCTATTACTTAAAAACCCAGATTGTGTTAGTACACTCTCTGAAGTCCTACTTGGACGATATTCCAGTGATAGCGGCAAGAAAATGGCAATTAACAAATGAAATGAGACCGAGCGTCAGTACCCTTACAAGTGAAGGCCTTTCATTTAGAGACATAGAAGAAGAAAAAAAATTATCCAAGTGTGAGTGAGTCCAGTGGTGTCCTACACAATCCACAAGCGATTGGGTACTGGAAGAAGCTCTGACAGGATGAGATCTGCCAGAGCCAAAGTCACAAGCCAATCAGAAGACAAGATTCTGAGGGTCACCAGCTTGCATGTTCATAGGCGCCTCACAGCACAGCAGTGCAGGTCGACAATAGCGAGTGTCAGTGTGTAGTGTGAAGAGGAGACGTTGTGCTGCAGGTTTGACGGGACGAGCGGCAGGAAGAAGGCCATTCCTTAAAGGACAAGATAGGGGTCTTGAAATGCCAGGCTGTGGGCAACTGCAGACTGAACAAAAGAAATGAAAATGAAAGGATTAAATACTTTGGTAAGGCTCCTACTTTATTTACCTTGCCTTTCTCTGATGTAGGAAGAGAGTCTCCAGCCATTGGACGTCTATCAAGGAAACTGAAGTACACTTGTTTTAAGAAATAGAAGAATGGATTATAGAAATATGATAATTGCATATAGAGTATATATTGACATGTAAGACATGACACAGAAGACGATGGTGATTGAGAGTTCTAGTTTGCACTCTTTCTCTTTGTGATGTGGTTCTTTGTTCGTGGCGTGCTGTTGGTTTCCTTAGCCCGTTGTTATTTGACATGGTCTTCTATAAATTCATAGGGAAAG